>NC_079901.1:248591-304199 GCF_024868665.1 Triplophysa rosa
TCATTCTAGAAGCCGACAGAATATTCTCATGACCGACTACTTCTCCAACAGCCAGACAACAGCTCTCAACATTCACATTCGACGCCACTTTTTCACTTTTCATGGCAGCGAGGCAGGTAAAACATTTCTGAACACCAATAAAATCATCTTTAACAAAGAGGCACAAACTTAACGCAGCTATTCTATGCATATAGAATCGGATACTTGCAAGGTCTGTGCTGGGGAATATCCCATATGTGCGTGGAGATGGAAATGTTCAAATGGTTTCAGAATGTTGTCCTGCTGAAATGAGTTCCGGGCCTCGCGAACACTTGGCACAGCCAAGTGTGTGAGGCAGCAGAAGTCCATTGTTCCTTCTTTCCCCCCAGTGGGGGAAAGGCGGTCTCCGAAGAGGGCAAGTAGAGAGAAAAAAGGCGAAGCACAGTTTTCAGAGCCCGGTAGATGGCTCTTCTTTTTAATTATCCTAAAGATCCAACCATTTGGGCTATGCCAGTCTCTACACCATGATTGCTGGTCCTGACAACGGCGCATTGTGTACATAGGTAGTTGATTATGTTTGTATTGTTCCTCACTTAAAATACCCACTTTATGGGTTTTTAAGAAAAAAACAATCAGAATACTAATATTGCTGTTGAGAATACACACATTTGCATTTTTCTATGAGTCTTACGTTGATCACTCTATGATTTATAAACAGGCGTTATGCAGGCCTTTCTTATTTGTGGTCCTTTCTAGTTTTATGTTTTTTTGACCCTTTTAAAAGAGACAAGTTAACTTACAGGAGAAAATGGATATTTTGTGTCTTGTATGTCTAGGTTATCTATTTTTTGTATTTTTACTCATGTGTTAGATAATTTTCATTATTTATCAGCGTGTAGCTTGATTGGTTACACATTTTGTTATAGTTGTATATAAGGCTATAAATTGCCTTCAAAGCGACATGATTGATCTCAATATCATAGTCACTCTTGGTAAGAGGTCCAATATGCAGGTGTTAGGAAAGCAAAGGATGTGCAGAACCAGGGTGATTTTTCTTAAGAACAGTGGACTGTTTAATGGCTCTGGACAACAGGGACTCTGTTTGGACTATCACCAAACATAAAAACAGTTGGTCATTCAGCTAAAAAATAAAGTATGCAAATGGAGCCCGGACTTCTGAAATCACAGTAAACCCAAACAACACCTAAATCCACAAACTCTTGTGTTAAATGTATATTATTATTATGTACTGTATATTATCACCAATAATGTGTGTTGTTTTGGCAGAAAAGAAATTCACTAGGGCAGGTCTAATTCGAAAGTGTTTTTAGACATTTATGCTTCCTCCAAATTATATGTTTCTAGAGTCAGTTTGATAATGTAAGTGGAAGCATCGTTAAAGAAATTGTTAAATAATTGTTTCTAACTGGTTTCAAAGTCCTCCGCTAAACAAGCCCACAAAACAATTAATGAATCAAATAAAAAAATACACTGATCAAAAAATTAAAGGAACACTTTAGAAACACATCAGATCTCAATGGGGAAAAATAACATGCTGGATATCGATACTGACATGGACTGGGTAATGTGTTTGTAACGAAAGGATGCCACATCGTTTAATGGAAATGAAAAAGATCAACCTACAGAGGGCTGAATTGAAAGACACCCTGAAAATGAAGGGAAAAAAATATGCAGCAGGCTAGCCCATTTTGCTGAAATTTCATTGCAGCAACTCAAAATGATACTCAGTACTTTGTATGACCCCCACATGCTGTTATGCATACCTGATGAGATGACGGATGGTGTCCTGAGGTATTTCCTCCCAGATCTGGACCAGGGCTGGGTTTCCCAAAAGCATTGTAAGCCTAAATTGATCGTAAACATTATCATACGAGTGATCTTAATATTACTGTCTGTTTCCCAAAAGCATTGAAACTTAAGTAGCACTTGAAAATCATCGTAGATCTACGAGTGCTCTAGAGCAGAGGTCCCCAACCCCTGGGTCGCGACCCAGTACCGGGCCGTGAAAGAGCCGTTGCCGGGTCGCAAGAATGTGCTAAAAATCCCTGTTACGCCACTGTATATTTGTATTATGCCTTGGCCCTTTAAGAGCGACCGTTCAAAATTACACAGAGGGCGCGTTTTTTAAGCAATGATTAGACTTTCCATGTTCAGCCAGAATTAAAATGAGTGCCAAACAAACATCGCTCGAAGGTTTCTTTAGTGGAGGAGGTAAGAAAAGACCAAGNTATTCAGGTCTCTATACCTGTGAATTTCAGGGGAATTCTGATTCAGCACAGGAGTTTTATGACGGTCTTCCAAAGGTGCCAGACGAAAATAATGCTGACCTGGAGCAACCTTTGACATTGCCTGAATTGTATTCAGCTGTGATGAGTTTGGCAAATGGTAAAGCTCCAGGTATTGATGGAATTCCAATTGATTTTTATAAAAAAAATTGGAGCATTTTAGGGCCATAGTTGCTTGCGGTTCTCAATGAGAGTCTTGCTGGAGGGCATCTTTCATTGAGCTGCAGAAGGGCAGTTCTGACATTGCTTCCAAAAAAAGGAGATTTAAGGAATATAGGTAACTGGAGACCCGTTGCTTTACTCTGTGCTGACTATAAGGCCCTTTCAAAAGTTCTGGCGAATAGATTGAAAAAAATAATGGAGTACGTGATACATAATGATCAGTCTTATTGCATTCCAGGCAGATCAATTTTTGATAACATAATGTTTGTTAGAGATCTAATTAGCACTGTAAACATGTTTGGCTTTAAGTATGGCTTAATTTCTTTGGATCAAGAGAAAGCTTTTGATCGAGTGGAACACAGCTATTTATGGAACACAATGGAGGCTTTTAAGTTCTCTCCAAAGTTTCTAAAAATGATCAAAGTTCTTTATCGAGATATTGAGAGTGTGTTAAAAATCAACGGTGGCTTATGTGCGCCTTTCAAGGTAAATAGGGGAATTAGACAAGGTTGTTCTCTGTCAGGCATGTTATATATTTAGCTACTGAACCCTTTCTGAACAGAATACAGGAGAAACTTATGGGATTTAAAATGGCTGATGGATATGCACCTGTTTGTATTTCTGCATATGCAGATGATGTTGTAATTTTTATTAATGCTCAAGATGATGTTAACAAAATAACTTCAATCGTGAATGATTTTGGAAAGTTGTCATCTGCAAAAGTTAATTGGAAAAAGAGCTCTGGCCTGTTAGTAGGAGAGTGGGGGCTAGATAGGCCTCAGCTCCCAGGTGGCTTATGTTGGGACAAAGGAGGTTTTAAGTATTTAGGGGTTTATTTGGGAGAGGGAGGAATGGAACAGAGGAATTTTAGAAATGGTGGAAGGAAGGTTAAAAAAGTGGATGTGGCTTTTGCCACGTATGTCTTTTAGATGTAGAGTATTAATTATCAATAATTTGATAGTTTCCATGCTCTGGCATAAACTTACAGTTTTAGAACCTCCAACCATGGTTTTAATGAAAGTTCAAAGATTGATTGTAGATTTTTTTGGGACAAGTTACATTGGATCCCACAAAATGTTTTGTTTTTACCAAGAGAGCTTGGAGGTCAAGGTTTAGTCCATTTAGCGAGTAGAAAAGCTGCTTTCAGAATACAGTTCGTTCAAAAATTTCTGTATGGGAAGCAGACGCCCTGGTGCATTTTAACAGGACTTATTTTACAAAAAAGTGGAAAATTTGGGCTTAAAACAAACTGTTTTTCTGTTGAACTGCAATAAGTTATGTGTGAGAGAAATTCCTTTATTCTATTGCAGCGTTCTCAAAGCGTGGAGCATTCTAGAATAGACAAAACTGTTGACAAAAAGGACATCTGTGTTCTGGCTTCTAGAAGAGCCAGTTATTCATGGACAAAGACTGGATTTTGAAAGGGATGGATTTCCAGGAATGACAGAGAATTTCACAAGAGCTCATGTGGTCACAGGCAGAGATATGGCCTTGTTGACAGGCCCGGACTTAGACAAGGTGGATGATGTGACTAAGAAACTTGGGGTTCATTCAGTTCGCAAGGTTGGACAAATCGTACAAAGATTTCGGGAGTCATTCACGGAAGAGGAAAAGCTATGTTTGAAAAACTAGATGGGGGGTGTTGAATCCCTTTGTTGTACCGACTCCGTTCCAGCTTTGGGGGTAAGACCAAAGACTACAGATGAGGACTCTATGATTGTGTGGCTCTTTAAAAATGACACTATTTTCACAGTTTTTGAACATGTGGGGGGAAAACTATTTATGCAATCTGTGTTAAAATGTGGAATAAAGAAAAATTGAAAAACAGAGCAGATACACCCTGGAGATCCTATTTAAAAGTAGAAGATGAAAAGAGACCGGTTTGGAAGGCACTTTATAAGCCACCGTTGACTAGAGGGGTTGGAGATATTCAATGGAGAGTCTTGCATTGTATCTTTCCTGTCAATGCTTTTGTGACAGTTTTAAACTCAGATGTTGCTGACAAATGTCCTTTTTGCGATTGCAGAGAAACTATTTTTCATTGTTTTCTTAGATGTGAAAGGTTACAGGTATTGTTCAATACTCTTGAAGATTTGTTTGCTTTCTTTGAGGAGGTGTTCACGGACGTTTGTTTTATTTTTGGAGTTTTTTTGGGGAAAAAGAAAAAGAATGTTAGTAAAATGTTGAATTTTTTAATAGGACAGGCAAAAATGGCAATTTATGTAATGCGAATGAAGAAAATCAAGAAAGACATTAATGTTGAGGTCTGTATGCTTTTCAAGTGTTTGGTTAAAGCAAGAATATCTCTAGAGCATAAGTATTATGATCTCCTTGATAATACAGAAGATTTTAAAGAAATTTGGAGTTATGATCAGAAAATTTGTTCTATTGTTGGAGGAAATCTTTTTTCTGTGAGGAATTTATCAGTTTATTACGGTTTTTTTTTTCTGTTTTTTTCGGTTCTTTGTTGTTGTTGTTTGCTTGTATACTTTGTTTTCCCACCATACGTAGTTAAAATTGTTTAGTGCATGTTTTCACAATTCTGTAATATAAAAGCTGTGGAAAATTCAACTCTCTCTCCTCTTCTCTGTTACTCTGGTCTCCATCTCTCACTCTCATCTTCTCTATAGCATGCTGGAGTGAAAGAGCTGGTTGAGTGTGCTCGTGCTCTTTTTTTGTTTTTGTTTTTCATCTATATTTGTTTTACGTTATTTTGTTACTTTATTTCTTGTTGGCGTAATTGATCTATTGTTTTTTGTGGTGGAGGGTCCGCCTGAGGGCATGGCCTCCAATGGAGAATGCTTGAGCTCACCAACGCGTCTATGGCGTAAATGCGTCGAATGTGAATGTTGAGAGCTGTTGTCTGGCTGTTGGAGAAGTAGTCGGTCATGAGAATATTCTGTCGGCTTCTAGAATGAACAGTGCCATTGTAATCTTTCTGAACACGATCGAGAAAGCAAATGAAGTAGTTCAGAAAGGAATTGTGCTTGATGGTGTATTTATTTCTGTCCTACCACTTTCCGTACCGTCAAAAAGGGTCACTCTTTCGAATATTCCACCGTTTATAAGTGATGATGTTTTAACACAGGCGCTGACTCGCTATGGTAAATTAGTCTCCTCGATTAAAAAAATCCCAATCGGTCGAGCTTCTCCTCTTCTGAAACATGTTGTTTCTTTCAGACGTTCGGTGTACATGATTGTGAATAATGATTCTGACTTAGATCTCGCGCTGAATTTCCGTGTGGATGACGATGATTATGTGGTTTTTGTCACCACGGAAAAAATTAAATGCTTCGGCTGTGGGTCCGTGCTTGTCCGAATAAGATTGCGGAAGAAAATCGTACAGCTGTCGAGGAAGGCGAAGCTAACGATCTCATAGTTCCTGCGGCTTCGATAAGCGATGAGGCTGGAGAAGCCTCAATCGGAATGGAGCCTGCAGCGGTACAAGCAAACGAACTTGGCGAAGTCCAATGTGCGGAGTCTGAAATGGAACCTTTGGTTTCAGTGGAGGAGGAAAGTCAAAACGTTTCGAATGAGGATGACAGAGGTGAGTCAAGCGATAAAACCAGTTTTGTAATTGACAATGTGGCGATTCGAGAGAGTGATGTTTTGTCTGGCGAAAAGAGTTTAGGGCAAATTTTGTTCAAAGTGCCATTGAAAAGGAAAAAGGCAGATAAAAGTCGAGTTCACGGACAGTTAAAGAAGTTTGAAGTAGATGTTCTTGCTGATCAGACGAGTTCAGACAGCGACAGTGAGTTTTCTGACTCAAGTACTACCCTGTCTCAAAGCGAGATTTCAAGTCATGACTATGGTGTTGATGATATCAAAATGTTTCTCAAATTAACAAAAAACAAGAGAGGAGTTTTAGTTGATAAGTATTTTCTTGATATAGGAAAGTTTGTGGAGAACACAAAGGAGTTTATGGCTGAAGGTCGTTTTGTGAACAAAGAGATGTATCGCCTGAAGAAAATTGTTCGTAAACTCAGTGTTGATTTGAATGAAAACAGTGAAAAATATTACTTACATAATTTATGGATTATAGACTGGTGATATTTTTATTTTATTTTTTATTTTTTTCGATGGCTGAAGTACGTATCGCATCATTGAATGTTAACGGTGCAAGGAATATTAAAAAGAGAGCTGAACTATTTGAAATTGTCAAACAAAAAAGAATAGATGTTATTTTTGTCCAAGAAACACATAGTGATGTGAAGATTGCGGTCGACTGGATGCAAGAATGGGATGGTGTTTCTATTCTTAGTCACAACACCTCACTTAGTGGAGGTGTGGCGATTCTATTTTCTAGAAGTTTCTGCCCTATTTCTTATAGTGTTGAAGAGATCATAGGTGGAAGACTTTTGAATAGTAAAAGCAGTTTTTGAAGACTTTGTTTTTGTTTTTATTTGTGTTTATGCTCCGACTTCAGCCATTGAAAGGATTAGTTTTTTAGAGATTCTTAATTCTATCGCTGAAAAAATTGTTGTACGGAAGATTATTTATTTCTTGGAGGAGATTTTAACTGCACAG
Source organism: Triplophysa rosa (assembly GCF_024868665.1). Lineage (NCBI taxonomy): Eukaryota > Metazoa > Chordata > Actinopteri > Cypriniformes > Nemacheilidae > Triplophysa > Triplophysa rosa. The sequence continues at coordinate 255,566 of NC_079901.1, forward strand.
AAAGTAATATTGATAGAAATCATATGGAACCTCACATGCCTTCTCGAGTATGTCTTGCTAAGTTGATACAGGTTAACGAGTTACAAGATATTTGGAGACAGTTTCATAGTGATCAAAGACAATACACATGGGCTCACACTGCTGATAATGTTGTGTCTCAAGCTAGATTGGATCGTTTTTATGGTTTTAAACACCAGTTGAGTATTTTAAAAAATTGTATTATTCTACCAGTTTGTGTTTTCTGATCACTCAAATGGTTTTGGTTTCTTTTTTCTTAAGCCAAGTTAAACCCCAAAGTGCATATTGGCATTTTAATACAAGTCTGCTGTGTAACAAAGATTTTAAGGATGTTTTTTTTTTTTTTTGGAAAGATTTTAAAAAGACAAAAAGTACCTTCCAAGATATACAACAGTGGTGGGATCTTTGGTAAAGTCCAGATAAAACAACTCTGTCAACAGTACACTAGAAACATCACCAATGAGTTAAATAACTGTATGAAAGATTTGGAGACTGAGATTATTAAATTACAGTCTTTGCGATAGCAACATCAGTACGGTGAACAAAACTCATAGAGATCACTGGTGAAGACAAGGCTGGTCGTCTTTACTAAAGATGCACGTACCAGCACAACCGTGTATATGAAGTGAAATCTCTCAAAATAATCAAACCACTAAAGATAAACTGGCGCTCCTTACAAAATATCGAGTTAGAGATCTGCACTCTGCTCTCTCACCCGTTTAGACAAGTAGTTCAGCGTCTTCAGATCAGCGATTTGTGCTTGGTAGCATCGTGTTGCTGTTGTTAATTTTCATTCATTGGTTCATGTTCAGCATCACAGATTTCACAAAACGTATTTCCGTCTATATCAACCTATAAGAATAATAATAAACGAACATGTTGAATACTACTCATCACTAAGTCAATTTTTATTAGCTTAAGAAGAAGAATGGTCAAAAGCGTATTTTTACATGCTTGCGCTCTTGACGGAAATTTTTGAATATGCAGATATCACGAACCAGAGTCTAGTATTTCTATGAAGATCTATATAAAAGTGATTTAGAAGACAGAATGTGATGGAGAAAGTGTTTTTTTTTTTAATCTACCCCAACTGTCGAAAAGTGCTAATATAGTACTTTCGAGTAATTTAAGTCTTGGAGAATTACATATAGCCCTTAAAGACATGGAATCCGGGAAAGCTCCGGGGATTGATGGACTGCCAATTGAATTTTATAAATTCTTTTGGTCTGAAATAGGTGAAGATTTATTACAAGTGTTAAATGAAAGCCTGAATGTAGGTCTACTGCCAATGAGTAGTCGAAGGGCAGTCATTACTCTTCTCCCTAAAAAAGGAGACCTTTTAGAAATTAAAAATTGGCGCCCCTCTCTTTACTATGTTCCGATTATAACTTACTTTGAAAGTGTTGGCGAGTAGATTGTCTAAAGATAATAAACCAGGTTGTACATCCCGATCAAACTTATTGTATCCCTGGAAGATCAATTTTTGATAATGTGACCCTTTTAGGGACCTGTTTGATGTCTCCAAATTGTTAAATTTGAATATAGGGATTATTTCCCTAGATCAAGAAAAAGCTTTCGATAGGGTGAACATCATTAGTGGAAATAATACATTGCATACATTACTTGACTTTAAATATAAAACAACATTTTTGCAATCAAACTGACTTCACAAGTCATTTCAATCTGATATTTTACTATTATATTACATAACAAACTTATTTTACTGTTTACTTTCCATTTCAACTGCAGCACTGTAAAAATGATTGCGATAATTAGTTATCACAACTTAACATTTTGAGTTAAGTTAACTTCTCTAGATTTAACTTGTTGAGATAACTCAAATATCAACGTTTATCATGGCTACACTTATCAGACTTCAATTCAATTCAATTCAATTTTATTTATATAGCGCTTTTCACAATGTGCATTGTTCCAAAGCAGCTTTACAGGAGCAAATAAGAAAAACACAGAAAGGTAAAACACAGCACAGTGCATGGTGTTTATAGACCAAGCAAGATCATTATAATAAATAATATCTAATAAATAAATGAATAAATAAATAAATAAATGCAGTCTCCCGGTGAGCAAGCCAACACTGCACTGCTCTGCTGTGGCGAGGAACCCAAACTCCAATGCTGAATAATGGAGAAAAAAAAACCTCGGGAGAAACCAGGCTCAGCCGGGAGGGCCAGATCTCCTCTGACGTGTCATAGCTGCACTCAGTGACCCCGACCAAAGCCACCGAGCAACGTCCACGAAGAACAGGGAGAGCCCACGAGCCGCGACCCAGGAAGCCCCACCCGCCGAAACCGTGCAGGTCCAACCCGGTCCCATTCCGCGATCAACAACAGACAACAGAGGAACAACCAGGGAAAAGTAGTAATGGCATAATTAACTTTATTCCTCTGTTGTCCGACATCGACCACAAAACAAGACCAACCAGACCAGACCCACACAGTCCCAACAAATGAAACGCCCCGAACCACAACCAACAAGCCCCCCCACTCCCTACAACACCCACCCAGCTACCTCCAATCAAAGTCACTGAGTGCAGCCATAACTTCAAACTGCTGTCGTGTGATGTAAGTTTAGCATTAAATACCAAGTATTGTAAATTTAGCATTTATGTGACAGGTAGTCCGTCTTTGCTCTCGGTTGGGGATGGAATTGTCTGAGCTGGGCCGGCCAGATGGTCGCCTTTTTCTTGGGTGGTGATGGAATTGCCTTGGATGGAGCTGGATGGTCAGTCAGTCCGCAGGCTCTCGCAGGAGGATGGCACGGGATTTTCCGATGTAGCTGGCGTAATCTCTAGTTGTGGATGGGCATATGACGTTCATCTGGGCCTGGCGGAATCTCTCCCTACCTCGGGATGGGCATCCCGAGGCGAGGGCAGAAACAGAAAGAGAATAATTAGCGTAGCTGCTGTTCATTAGCTATGTATTAGTGAATGCTTGGCTGAAGAGATGTGTCTTTAATCTAGATTTAAATTGGGAGAGTGTGTCTGACCCTCGAATAGTATCGGGAAGGCTATTCCAGAGTTTAGGTGCTACGCATGAGAAAGCTCGGGTAGAGATCCTTTGGTGGATTTAGTTATTCTAGGTGTTATCAAAAGTCTGGAGTTTTGAGATCTTAGAGAGCGTGATGGGTTGTAGTGTGGTAGAAGCTCTGTTATGTAGGTAGGGGCTAAACCGTTTAAGGCTTTATAAATAATTAAAAGAACTTCAAAGTCCATACGATACTTAATGGGTAACCAGTGAAGGCTTGATAACATTGGGGTTATGTGATCGTATTTTCTGGACCTGGTTAGAACTCTGGCAGCTGCATTCTGAACTAACTGTAGTTTGTTTATTGATGATGCAGGACAACCACTAAGCAGTGCATTACAGTAGTCAAGTCTTGAGATCACAAATGCATGAATAAGCTTCTCTGCATCAGCCACACATAAAATATTTCGTAATTTGGCAACATTTCTTAGGTGGAAGAAGGTTGTTTTTGTGACATTTGAGATGTGACTTTTAAATGACAGGTTGCTGTCTAATATAACGCCTAGGTTTTTAACTGTATTTGTTGGAGTAACAGTGCAGCCTTCAACTTGCAGGTTATAATCCGAAATATTTGTCTTTGGTCCGATAAGTAATATTTTTGTTTTATTAGAATTTAAAAGAAGGAAATTACAAGACATCCAATGTTTTATATCTTTGATGCACTCTGCCAATTTGGATAGCTGGAAGGAATCATCTGGTCTTGATGAGATATATAGCTGAGTATCATCTGCATAACAGTGGAAGCTAATTCCATGTTTTCTAATAATGTTTCCAAGGGGCAGCATGTATTGGAGAATAGCAAGGGTCGTAAAACCGATCCCTGAGGTAATCCATAATTTACTTGCGTTAGATTTGATGATTCCCCATTTAAATGGACAAATTGATGTCTGTCTGATAAGTAAGATCTGAACCATTGTAGTGCCTGTCCCTGAATACCGGTATAATTGTGTAAGTGATCTAGAAGTATTTTATGGTCTACAGTATCGAACGCAGCACTAAGGTCGAGCAGGACTAGGAGTGAGATGTTACCTTTATCTGATGCTATAAGCAGGTCGTTTGTAATTTTAACGAGCGCAGTTTCAGTACTATGATGCGGTCTAAAGCCTGACTGTAATTTTTCGTGTATGTCATTATTTTGTAAGAAAGAGCACAACTGAGTGGACACTACTTTTTCTAGTATTTTACACAGGTAAGGGAGATTTGAAATCGGTCTAGTTTCCTAGTTCATTGGGGTCTAAGTTTGGTTTCTTGATAAGAGGCTTAATGACGGCCAGTTTAAAGGGTCCTGGTACATGGCTTAGATTAATTGACGAGTTGATAATGTTATAAATGGGCTCAATTGCAACGGGTAATAACTCTTTTAATAATTTAGTTGGTATGGGGTCTAATAAGCAAGTTGTAGGTTTAGATGCTGCAATAAGTTTAATTAAATCTTCTTGTTTCATAGGTGAAAAACACTGTAGCTTTTCTTTTGGGGCGATGGTTGGTACTAATTCATAGGACAGACTTGGAGTTTTGTCTGTATGTTTTCAACTTTCTCTGTGAAAAAATTCATGAATTCATTGCTACCAAGGTGCGGCGGAATACCCAGGTCAGGTGATGTCTGTTTATTTGTTAATTTAGCAACTGTACTAAATAAAAACCTTGGATTGTTTTTGTTAGTTTCTATGAGGTTACGGAGGTGCTCAGCCTTTGCTGCTTTTAGTGCCTTTTTATAACAGTTTGCACTCTCTTTCCACGCAATTTTAAAGACCTCTAATCGGGTTTGTTTCCATTTGCGCTCCAGTTTACGTATTTCTCTTTTAAGGGTGCGAGTGGTGCTATTGTACCATGGTGCTACGTTTTTCTCATTAATCTTTTTTGACTTCATAGGTGCGGCAGCTTCTAATGTATTAGAGATAATAGTGCCCAATTTGCTGGTCATGTCATCGAGTGATTCTGTATTTATTGGTATGGATTAAACGAGTCAGATCTGACAAGCTCTTTGCGAAACTATCTGTAGTAGTCGAGGTAATTGTTCTACCCTGTCGATAGCGAGTTAAACGGCTGATTTCTGCAGTGCGCAGTGTACATGTTATAAGATAGTGATCAGTGACATCGTCGCTTTGAGGTATAATATTTATATTGGTTAGATCGGCTCCGTGAGATATAATCAAGTTTAGTGTATGATTAAATCGATGAGTGGGTCCATTGATGTGTTGTGTTACTCCAAAAGAGTGTAGTAGCTCTGTAAATGCCACTGCTAATGCATCGTTAGCACTATCTACGTGGATATTAAAATCTCTGACAATTAGTACTTTATCAACGTTAACCAATAGGTCCGATAAGAAGTCCGCAAACTCTTTCAGAAAAAAGTGTAGGGACCAGGGGTCTATACACAGTAGCCAATGTAAAAGAAAGCAATGGTTTTTTACTTTAATTTGGAACAATTATTTTCAACGCAAGCGCGTACACTCATTTAAACTGTATAATTTGGTTTAAGCCAGGTTTCGGTAAGGCAAAGTAAATCAAAACTGTTGTCTGTGATCATTTCATTTACAATACAGTAACTGCCTTTGAATCTAATATTAAGTAGGCCGAACTTTATGAGTTGGTTTTGGTCGTTTATTACATTGTCTTCAGGTCAGAGTTTTGCCTAAATTATTATTTTGTAGTATTATTCGGGGGACAGAAAGGGTCTCTATACATTTGGAAGCAGTAACATTTTTAACAGATGAGTGGGAGGAACACAGACTATGGTTAAAGTTTTGACTTACCGGTGGGAGACGTAGTCAAACGGTGCGTAGCGTCTTTGAGATGTTGTCAGACAGAAGAAAAACCCATAGCTCTCTTACGAATTTCTTCGGGCTCCTTCAATTCCCTCCCATCAACATCCCACAGGGAATGAATTAATTTGCTTTGGCCATTCTTAAGTTCAAGAGAAAAAAAGAAATTAGTTGGTGCATCCATTTCATTAATACTTTGAAAGCGTGATCTCACTAATGCTCCTTGTCCTCTGATTCCAAGCAGATCTGCTAAAAATCTTTTTTTTCTTTAATTATTTGAGAAAAACTTTGATCTCGAGAGGAATCACTTAGGGTTTGTAGTTCCATAATCTCAAGTTCGAGGTCCTCTATTATCTTAACTATATTCCTGGAATTATTGAGAGTGTATTGTTTACAAAATTGTTGAATCTGAATCTTCCCTACATCCCACCATTGCTGAATTGATTCAAACTGTTGCAATGACAATCTCCAATGCAACCAAAAAAACATGAAACCTTTTTTAAAACATTCATCATTCAACAAAGAAACATTAAAATGCCAATATGCACTTTTAACCTTAAAAGAGTTAATAAAAACATTCCCACAGACCAAACAATGATCTGAAAAACTAACAGGAGTGATGGTACAAGACCTAAAAATCTGTGATTGATGTTTAAAGCAGTATATCCTTTCAATTCTTGCCATTGACAGATAATTTCCCCGGGACTGAGACCAAGAAAATAGTCTACAATCCCCATGCATTTCACGCCATACATCTGTTAAATCAAACCTTTCTATAATACCAGCAAGCTTATTTCTAGATTACATATGCGGTTCAGCATGATTACGATCTAAGTTATTGACTGTACAGTTAAAATCACCCGCTAGAAAAAGAAAGTCTTCAGAATTATTACATCCATCAAGTGTGTCGGACAATTTCTCTAAGAAAACCATTCTTTCTCTAGCATTGACGGGAGCATATATATTGATTAGCGTCATATTTTTCCTTTCATAATTTACACTAACTTTAAGCAGTCTCCCTGCTATCACTTCTTCCACTCTAACTGACTCTGGTAAAAAAGACTTAGACAGTAAAACACCCACTCCAGCACTGTTAGAACTCACATGACTCAAAATTGCATTACCCTCCCATTCTCTCTGCCAATCCACTTCGTTATCGACAGAAGAGTGTGTTTCTTGTACAAAAGAAATATCAATATTTTTTAACTTGGTCAACTCATACAATAATGCTCTTTTTCTTGGATCTCTTGCTCCATTTAGATTTAAAGAGGAGATCTTACATTCAGTCATAGGAAGAAGAAGAAAAAAACACCTCAAAAAAAGACAAAGAAACACTTCGTCAATTCTACAGGCCTTCTTGTGAGTCTTCCACATCATCGGTTGAATAATGTACACGTACTTTCTGCACTAATTTCTTGAGACGATAGACTTCCGTTTCACTAAGCCCATCCCCTCCCATATTTCTCATCAAAACTTTTGCAGATTCAATGAACTTGATTCGATCAGGGAAGTATTTATCAACAATCACGTTCCTTTTCCCTTTTGTTACTCTCAAAAAGTTACGAAACCTTTCTAAGTCATAATCATCCTCTCCTGTCGCAACAGTCATGACTTGCGAAGAACTTTCTCTCTCACTGTCCGATTCTGAAGAAAACTCCATGTCACTACTTACATCTGCCCTGCTTGAGATCTCCTTTGTCCCACATTGCTTTTTAACAAGACCCTTCTTGGGAATCTGTTCACTCTTAGTTGCTTTTCTTTTTGTGACTGGCACTTTAAAAATTGGTTCCTCAGTGTCCATATTTTCCTGCCCATTCAAAACATTCTCCGCAATTTCAACTGCTATCTCTATTTCTTTGCTTGAACCAGCTGTACATGCAATTAAGTTTTCTGTGGACTATGTCACATCTATTTCAATAATGTTTTGTTCATCCCACATTGCTGTGCTCTCTGCAGCTGTATCTTTGTGTTGCAAACCTGCCTCACCTGAATTACTTTTCTCTCTGTTTTTATCAGGACAGCTTCTCCCCAAATGTCCTTCTCTTCCACAGTTGAAACACTTCATAGAATCAGTCGTAGCGAAAACAACGTAATCAAAGCCATCAACCGTATGTTTAAACGACACATTTAATTCATCGACTCCTTGTTTTAACAACATAAACACTTGTCGTCTGAACGACATAACATGCTTCAAACACGGAGATTTACATCCCACCGGTATTTTCTTTATTGCTGAAACAAGTTGGCCATATCGTGACAACACATGCTTCAACTCTTCATCTTTGACAAATGGTGGAACATTTGACAATGTAATTTTCCTCGATGGGTTCATAAGAGGAAAAACAGGAGTGTGAGTGCTCTTAATGACGAGCCCCTGTTCAACCACCCTATTAACCTTCTCTATAGAAAACCACTCTCACAACCACGCTCCACTCGCTCCGCCACACTCGCGCATGCGCACCAGAGAGAGAGAGAGAGAGAGAGAGAGAGAGAGACATTTGTCTCCCCAAAGATTCACCCCCGCACATACAGTCAATCTCTGTAGTCTGAATATAATGAGATTTAAAATGAGAAGAGAACACTAAAGAATACTAGTATAGCACCTTGGTCAATTGTTTTAGTGATGTTAAATAATGCTGAGTTGAGTTGAGTTACTGACAATGTCTCTCTAACATCTCCAGTTCACACAAACAGTGATTGACACCTTCAGTGAAGCTCCTCCCACATCAATCCACCAATAAATACCAGAAACCAACAAGCAGAAGAATCACTTCAGGTGTCAGAACTGAGATCTTCAGACTGTTGTTGGAGTTGCTGGAAGAGAAGCTTGAGAACACGAGAGATCCAGAACTACACAGAACACAAACTGAGGGACTAAAGAACACAGAGGTTGGTTTTATGTTTCTAAAGCTTTATTACTGAATTAATTTAAAATCTACTTTAATGAATTAAGTGGTTGTTGGTTAGAGCATAAAAGCAGAAGATTAGCACTAGAAATAAATGCACTAAAAGACATGAATGATTATAACGTTGTATAGTATATAATCTGGTATAGATTCAGTAATTGCATTAATCATGTAGCAGTAGGGTGACCACCCATCCTGCTTTAAGTTACACAGCACAACATTTTGACCTTTTGTTCCACATTTTCATCAGTCTGTTGGTTTTTAAGTGTCATGGTGAAAAATAACATGAATATGTTCTTTACTTGACTACATGAGCTGCAGTCTGTTGGTTTTTAGTTGTCATACTTTCTTTTACCCGACTATTTTTTTTGGCAGCATAGTTTCTGCTGTACTGCGCTTCGTGCTTTTAAAGTGACAGCAGTTTAATAAATCACAGTCTGATTTAATGTTAATAAAACAACAAAAGACAAAGAAAAACATCACTCAATGCTGTTGACTGGTGTAACTCTAATGAGGATTGATCTATATTCAGTTTATACAGTGAAGACTATGCAGTGTTATTTCACATCTGATGACTTTAAATTTTGTGTCTGAAAATCTTTAACGTTGAGGCTTGATTTATACTTGATTCATTCTCTAGAAACCACTGAAACATCATGGCAGTAATGATTTTAATTAGTAAACCTAATAAATGATTATAATAAACATACATTTGCTCTCTGGCTTGCACAAAGAATAATTTAAAATTGTATTGCTTCTTCTGCAGAAAATCTCATTACTGTAATGTCTGAGCACATTGTCACGGTCAGAACGTGGTGGAAGAGAACCCAAGCGCAGGCAGGCAGTGAAGGGGTTAAACAAGATATATTTATTGTTTACAAAAACACAAACTAAACACCCTCGATGGGGGGAAAAACGAAACTAAGAGTCAGTATCAAACAAAAAGTCTTCCCACGAGGGGGCAAAAGGAAAAACAAGAACAGCAAAACTCTAACTAAAAAACACGACACAACGTCTTAAAATAAAACAAGGCAGGATAAAACTAAAGCAAAAACACAAAACTCACAGTTCTCAAACGCAAGACACAGGAACACGGGCGACAGCATGAACACATACACAATACAATCCACGAGCACAGGACAAAGAAACATGAGGGTAAATATAGGAACACAAACGAGGGATAACGACATGGGACAGGTGTGGGACATTAAACACTCAGGGAAACATAAAGAGGAAACGAGAGGAATGGGGTCAATGACAAGACACTGGAGAGAACGTATATTATTGTCAGACGGACAATAATATGTTTCTCTCCACACATAACCAAAGACTTTGTCATGGCTCTGCTACAGGACCAAGAAAAACATGACTAAGGAAGCAGAGCCATGACACACATTTTATGTTATAATTTAAACAGTAAAATTAAAATATTCTCTTCGAAGGTGGTCATATACTGTACAGTGCCTTGCAAAAGTATTCATCCCCCTTCATTTTATTCACATTTTTTATGTTGCTGCCTTATCTTAAACTACTTTAAATTAAAAATAATTTACTTTAATCTACACTCCATGCACAATAATGACAAAACAAAAAAACAGGTTTGTGACAAATTGTGGAGTTAACCTGTGGCAAATTCAATTGAATAAATATGATTTGGAGCAAAATGCATATCAAAGTAAAAGCCAAGACACGAGGTCAAAAGAACTGGCAGTAGAGCTCTGAGACAGGAGTGTATCAAGGCACAGATCTGGGGAAGACTTCTGAAAAAACTCTACTGTATTGATGATTCACAGAAGCATGTAGCCTCCATTTATCCTCAATGAAAGAGGTTTGGAACCACCAGATCTCTTACTTGAGCTGACCTCCTGTCCAAACTGAGCCATCAATGGAGAAGGGTCTTGGTTAGAGCGGTGACCGAGAAGCTGATGATTACTCTGGTTGAGCTCCATAATCATATATGAAGATGGCAGAAACTTACAGAAGGACAAATGTCACTGCAACACTCCACCAATCTGGGCTTTATGGCTTAGTGTCCAGACTCAAACCTTTGCTCAGTGAAGACACATGAAAACTTTAAATATGCAAAAACGTACTTCAACGAATCTTTCAAACTGTCAGAAACAAGATTTTCTGGTCTGATGAATCTCAATTTCATGCATCATGTCTGGAGCAAACCAGGCACTGCTCAACACCTGTACAATACCGTGTCAACAGTAAAGTGTGGTGGAAACAGCATCATGATGTGGGGTGTTTTTCAGCTGCATGGACTGGGGCATTTGTCAGAGTATAAGAAAAGCTCAACGGCACAAAATACAGAGATAATGATCATGAAAACCTAGCCCAGAACATTCAGAACCTCAGACAGGGCAGAAGGTTCATTCTCCATCATGACAATGATCCTAAGCACACAACTAAAACAATGCAAGAGTGGCTTATGGACAACTCTGTCTATGTCCTTGAGTGGCCCAGCTAGTGCTTGAACCCAACTGAACATCTCTGTAGAAACCTGAAAAATGTCTGTCTACTGATGATCTCCGTCCAACCTGACAGAGTTTGAGAGGATCTGAGGAGAAGAGTGACAGAAAATTGACAAATGCAGATGTGTAAAGCTTGTCACATCATACCCAAAAAGATTTGAGACTGTAAAGGTGCTTTAACCATTTTCTGAGTTAAGGGTATGCATGCTTATGCTATGTACTTAGTTTAGTTTTATATTTTCAATAGATTTGCGAAGTTGTCACAAATCTGTTTTTTTGTTTTGTTTTTGTTTTCGTCACTATTGTGCATGGAGTGTAGATTAATGTAAAAAATAGTAAAAAGATAAGGCAGAAGCATAACAAAATGTGAATAAAATGAAGGGCGATGAATACTTTTGCAAGGCACTGTATGGCAAACACTTTTATCCAAAGCAATACTCCATGCACTGAATGAGTGTGTTCCCTGAAAATGAAACAATGATCTTGTCATGTGCTGTTTTTTTGTACAACTGTAAAACTGTGTATAACAGAGAGTTTTGTTCACTGCAGATATGATGGAAGTGAATAAGGACGGTCAAGATGAAGTAAAAGATGCTGATGAGAAACATCAACATCTGGAAGGAGCTCTGAGAACCGGAGACAAACAGCATGAAAAGCAGCACATGAGAATTCACACCCGAGAGAAACCTCACGCATGTCTACAGTGTGGAAAGAGTTTTACACAAACAGGAAGCCTTAAAACACACATGAGAATTCATACCGTAGAGAAACCTCACGTATGTCTACAGTGTGGAAAGAGTTTTACACAAACAGGAAGCCTTAAAACACACATGAGAATTCATACCGTAGAGAAACCTCACGTATGTCTACAGTGTGGAAAGAGTTTTACACAAACAGGTCACCTTAAAACACACATGAGAATTCACACTGGAGAGAAACCTCACGCATGTCTACAGTGTGGAAAGAGTTTTTCAGACACAAGGTACCTTAAAACACACATGAGAATTCACACAGGAGAGAAACCTCATGCATGTCTACAGTGTGGAAAGAGTTTTTCAGACACAAGGTACCTTAAAACACACATGAGAATTCACACAGGAGAGAAACCTCACGTATGTCTACAGTGTGGAAAGAGTTTTACACAAACATCATTGACAAACAACATTTTTATGATATTTTGTTTATGTGATGTTTTGATTATGATAGATCGTAGGATCTGAATTTCTTAAAAGCAACCTGTGTGTGTGTTTGTTGTCTAAAGATGATGAAATTCTGACTTGAGAGTACAAACAAACATTTTGTGTTGTATTTATTTTCTTATCCTTTTATTCTTTATTTTGCTATATATTTATTAGTTATAGATTATATTCACTTCTTTGTTATATTCTACATTCTGTTGGATGCTGCATTTGTTTTGTCTTCACAAGTAGATATGAGTTTGCAGTGGTCTCGTGCTCAAGGTTCATAACGTCACGAGACGATGCTGTGAAGCAGTCATTTTCCACTGTCTATGTTGGTATAATAACACCTGCTCATTGTGTTTCTAGTCAAAGTCGCCGGCGATAGAGTCAACGGGTTAGAATGGGCATCTGAACGCAACTGTTTTCTCTCTACAATAAACTTTGGTCATTTTATTATAACTTCACTTCGTCTCCTGCCTGCTGTTCTTCCCCTCTGACATCCAAGTCTGCAGGGTAGTTAGATCTATCAGTTTCGGCTTATGAACAAGATGGAACAACACTATAGGTATCATTTTGGATCAATAACAAGATAATCAGAACTATCAATTACATCTATGTTTATTTTAAAAACTACATTATTAATGCCATTTAAAACATTTAATTTGATTTTATACTCAAATAGGACCTTTTTACAACCCTGATTTGCCATCTATATTTATACTGATAACATCTTCAGCACCGTACAGCCATTTAAATGACCACAAATCACTTTAGCAAAAGTCATGAGAAAAAGGCAGATTAATTATGTAAAAGAAGTCACTTCACGTTTGACTGACATTTTTATCGAAGTCAGTACACTGCAAAAAATGACTTTCTTACTTAGTCTTTTTTTTCTTGTTTTCCAGTAAAAATGTCTAAACATTCTTGAATCAAGATGCATTTTCTTGATGAGCAAACTGACTTAAGAAAATATTTGAGAACATTTTAAGAAATGTTTGAGAATCGCACTTATGAACATTCTTAGGAACTTCCTATTATTTATCTTAAAAACAATCTTATATTTTGTCTTAAAGCCACAATATGGAATAATTTTGTTATNAGTCACCTTAAGATTCACATGAGAATTCACACCGGAGAGAAACCTCTACTGCATGTCTACAGTGTGGAAAGACTTTTACAACACAAGTCACCTTACAGACACATGAGAATTCACACCGGAGAAGAAACCTCACGCATGTCTCAGTGTGGAAAGAGTTGTACCAAACAGAATGCAAACATTGTCCACTCCATTCCAATACATTAAAATATATGCTAACCTCCAAACAGAGGCAACTACATTTCAAACTCTAGATCATGTATTTCCAGAAGACCCCTGTCCATTTTCTGATTGTAGTACAGAAAGACCAGAGCCCTCAAGTGAGTGATTGTAGTAGAACGCCTTCAGTTGGAGAGAACCAGCATCTGCATCTGCTGAGCTGGAAACTATATCTTTGTAGCGCAGGGCCAGTTTGCTCAGCATAGGAAGCCTATCTTGTAATCCCACCCAAAAGGTGGCAAACCACAGCATACAGAAGTACTTGCCTAATATAAAAATATGATCAAGTAGTTATTCAATAATCAAGTAAAGAGACTGTATTTACATAAGCCCAAATATACGAATGAAAGCAAAACAAATAAATATAAAGATACAAACGATCTTTAAGTTTATTAACTTTAAAGAGTACATTCCTCGAGATCATAAAAAATACATTTCATGAAGTGTTTAATTTTGCCGTGTTTGAATGTAAGCAATCTGCCAAGTTGTAAATCCGAAGGTGAACGAATAACAAAGTTATTAGCTTATAAAAAAGGTAATCGACTCTGAATCACGCGAACAAGCCATGACCTGTCCGAATCTTTAACCACAATGTACCTACGTCACTAGAAAAATCCCCGCCTACTGACTGCGAAAACTTAACTCTCTCCTCCCCAAACACTGTACTAGCTCGTTCGTGACGTGTGCATCATGTCTAAGAGAAGCTGTGTTCTATGTAGTGAAACTGAAGTCAGTCTTATTTTCACTACCAAAGGAAGAACTTCTGAGGAAAAAATGGTTACTATTTATTTTTCAAACGACACCAAAGGAGTATAAACCGAACGTTTTACTTTGCGCGCGTCATTTTACCTAAGATTGCTTCATCAATCTTGGCGCCTTTACTGCAGGATACATTAAACGTCTTTCCTTAAAAGATGTTGCAATACCAACTTTATTTGGACCTGTAAGCTCCACCGAATCACAACCTGTAAGTGTGACTCTTTATTTTTGTCTTTACTTAAAATTAAATTTGTGTGACGTTATCTCATGTCTGTGTTTAGCTAACGTTACCGTTATTTTTGGGGTTGTTACTGTTTGTTTACCTAACGTTAGCTATAAACTCGTTGCGCTAATGTAAGTGTTCAACCATATTAACTCGCAAAGTCTTTATTTCAAGAACTGCGTGGTGTACTATAGTTATAATAACATCTGGAAGATACGAACACCGTACACTGTATGCCGTGATAACTAACTGTTACAAGAGAAGTGTCTAAAACAGTCCTTTTTCTTACTGGCATCTGTATAAGGATTAAAGAATGATTCGTCAGACTCGGGCTCGAGCTGGTAAGGTAAAATCGACGCCATCTCTCTCTATACACTGTTAATATCCAACCACCTGCAAACCGTAATACAGCAGTAATGATAGGCGGTCCATTTGCGACACATGCTGAACGCGTTTGACCAATCACAAGACTAGACCATTTGACCAATCACAGCAGACTAGACCATTTGACCAATCACAGCAGACTAGACCATTCTGACCAATCACAGCAGACTACACTATCTGACCAATCAGATCAGACTACGCTGGCGGAAAGGTCGGAGATTACACAGATGAATCGCGGAACGAATCATTTGAGAGTCAGTCAAGATAGTAAGGTAATAAAAACTGCTTATTATTACGAAATAATAGTATTTTTACATCATGTATGTACATAAACTTGTTGTCGGACACTCCATAAACCAAAATAAGCCCTTAAAAATATTGAGGAATGTACTCTTTACAAGGTTCCTGTTTGAATGACGTTTTCACATGTCAGGATGTCGTGAGTTCATCTAGCCGTGTGAAATGTCTCATTGGTGTTTTAATGACATTCTAAGGCAAGCTAATCAAATCTCCACTTGCTCCGTTGTCTACAGGGTTCCTCAAGTTAGTTCTGGTCCACTTCTGTATTTTATTTCACTGACATTATCATGGGTTCTTTCATCATGATGCATTCAAATTTACCTTACCACCAGCTCTGATAGGATATCCCTGCCTGACTCACTTATTGCATGCATCAGGGATATCAAGCATTGGATGTCCTTGAATTTCCTTAAACTAAATAATAACAAAACCGAAATATTGATGATTCGAGCTGCTACCTCAGTCAAAAGGATGGACCTGTCCTTTGAAATTGACGGGATTCATGTTAAACCTTCTTCATCTGTCCGTAATCTTGGTGTCTTATTTGACACATCTCTATCTTTTGCCTCTCATATTTCTTTTGTCGTTAAAAACTCTTTTTTCCATCTTGAAATATCCAAAAATCACTTGCACAGTGTGATATATTTCATGCAGTTGTGTACTTACATTATCCCAAATGTTCCCAAGAATGTGCAAATCCAGAGAAATTCCTATTTAAAATAATGGCCCGTCCCTTGTCTCCCTTGTATTTGTCGCATATCAGTGACTTAATATCCGGTGCTCCGCACTACCCTCAGTTTCTGCTTGTAGAAACTACGGCAACACGCAAAAGCGGAAGTGGTTATACAGCATCTGGGACGCAGCATCTGTTGTTCTGTTATTATGGATCACGATTACTCTTTGGTGAGTAAAGCATACGCCTCTGGATGATGAAAACGATAATTGATGTCCCATAATTCCACTCTCCTACATAATGTCATTTAGCTTCGCCTTTTGTTGTTGTTTCGAAAGTGCACCATCTAGGGATCCAAATATTCCATATTGTGGCTTTAACGTTTACCTTTTCTTAGTCAATGAATTCAAGATAATTTTTCTTACCCCATTTTGCTTGCTTTAATTACAAATTTACTTAACAATTTAATCACATTATTTTTGTCTCAAAACAAGACTTATTTTCTTAGGTCAATTTTTCGACATTTGTCCTGGAAAACAAGACAAAAATACTTTGAAAGAAAGTAAAGAAAGTCATTTTTTGCAGTGTTTAAAGTTATTCTCAAAATTGAAAAAGTTTTCTCTATCAAACACTTGTCAGTAAAGTCACTAAATGAAGTCAGACATTTTGGAAATAACATTCAAAAGCCGACTAAGGCTTGCATGCACTTATGATTAATCAGAGGGTGGAAGACACGTGTCAGATTGGTTTTCAGTGAAGTATTGATCATGTTGATCTGAGAGAGTAAACTCATGTATTAAATATGATACAAATAGCTTTATATGGTTAAGGAACTTAAAGAAAAAATATGATAATACAAATGTGAATCTGCAAAAAATAAGATTACTACAGTAAAATAATAGTTAATAACCATAAGAGAGGATTAACGTGAACAAAATGAAACCAACACATGAAACAACTCGGTTACGTCTGTAACCTTTGCTCCCTTTCTGTCGGTCTCTCGACATTGTGTCGAGACAGAATGCGGTTTGAACTTGAGAACCTATCTGAGTTGACTTTTAAAAGGCCAATGAAATTGGCGAATGGCATGAGCATGCCAATCTCCGCCCCGTACATACGGGTATGATGACGTGACCCATTCATTCAGCTTTTGTGCTGAGGAACCTGGGAGGTATCCCCCGGTCGCTGCAGCGGACGGCGAAGTGTTGTGGCATGAAGGACACAACGTCTCGTTCCCTCCATCAGGGAACAAAGGTTGCAGACGTAACCGAGACGTTCCCTTTCTGTCGAGACAGAAGGGAACGCCACAGCGCTTCCGCCATGTCACCAACTCTAGCTGAGCGACACTGACAGGCGTGAGCGTGTCACCAGTGAGCGCTAACACGAATCGTGACCTTCCAGTGGGAAAGGTAGGATATCAGGAGCTAACAAAGTCCGAGGGATCTTATCATCGGCCGTACGGGCGTAGACCTTCTGTTCTCTATAGCGAGATAGCCACCCGATACCATAAGGAACACTGGGAAGCGCTACCTCCTCTTGCAGAAGGGATGCACTACGGAGACCACATCCTACCGCACGGGGGGAAATCTGTGAAGATGCCAGCATGGTCTCACCAATGGGAAGAACTCATGGGAAGAAGGCGTGTGGCCCACTATAAGGAGTGCACAACAGAGAGAGAGAGAGAGAGAGAGAGAGAGAGCAGCGGGGAAAAAGCACAGCAGCAACGCACAGGTGATCGAGTGGAGCAACAGAAGAAAGGCGCAGGTGATGGAGTATGGGATTCTTTTTGGGACAATACAAATTTTAGGAAACAAACAAAAATATATACTAAGAAAGAAGAAAAAGACTCTGATAATGAAAACAGTTGCTCAATTAAATACAACTCAACCAACCAAAGTTTAACATGGTTTTCATATAAACACCTTTCTTTCTTACATTTATGTATTCAGCAAACGCTTTTGTCCAAAGCGACTTACAGTGCATTTTTACAGTTCATTTTAGTGTTGGCACTTAGTTAGTATAATAGCAGAGTTGCCAACTCCCAGACTTTTCGCAAAGACCTCATGAAGTGTTTAAAGTTTTTTATCGAACCAAGCATGGCACGTGTGAACACACCCTTACAATGGGACACAAGCCAACATCAATCTCTAAATGCATTCTATATTTAAATGTTATGTTATGTTTTTAATTGAAAAACGTCTCTTATTCTGTTTCTTTTCAATCTGTTTTATGTAGATGTTTTTATACATAATGGAAGTGTTATGTGCAACAGGCAGACAAAATTAAAACATTCTTTCCAGAGACCTCCAATTGTGTTACCTTAGTTTTTCCTGTAGCGAGGTTTAAAAAATATTGGAACTTTATACATATACAATAAGTGGGACATGGAGAGCAAACATTCACATATTGCGAAAATGTCACAAATCATCATCATCATCATCATGCTCCTCCTGGACATGAACAACACCCTCAGGTTAGTTCATGTAAAATTGCTAAGTTCTGTACAGCATGCAGCAATGTTTTTATTTAGCCCGTATATATCTCACTACCCTAGTATTTTTTAAAATAGTCGTTCAAATTGTAACTTGTCTTTTGCGCAGCAGCAGAAGAGCACAGGCAACGACATTTACATTTATGCATTTGGCAGATGCTTTTATCCAAAGCAGTTTCATAGACGCCTAACAGTCTGTACAGTTATGCTGGGTTCACACCAAACGTGAACAATCGCGTTCCACGCTCTTTTTTACTCGTGGGAAAAGCTATAGTTATTTTCGCATGAGTGACGCTCGCGAGTTCGCGTCTGTACGCGTCTTTGCATTGACTTTGTGCAAAACGCGTCATTCACGTTTGGTGTGAACCCAGTGTTAGTGTTAAAGCAATCGCTGTGTGTTATACAGAAACGACAGTTTGTTCAGGACTTACTCCATGTTCACTGTTTTGACAGAAGAAGAATTATTCATCCTATTTTAGCCCTTAAAACTCAGTTCTCCCGACACCAGTTTTTGATAGTGAAAAAATGCTGTGTGCTTGTCTCCTAATATAAGGTATAATTGTGTACGATTAGTCAACCAACATTATTACTGCATGAACGAGTGTCCAAAAACAGGACTGATGTCTCCATGGGATATTGAGTGTTGATCAGTGTTTATGTCATGAGTGAACTTGCACATACCGACAGTGAAGAACATACGCTGGGGAATAAATTAAGCTTGTTCTACAGTAAAGAAAGTTCACCTTTCTGCGATGCATGTTTTTCAGTTTTTCCAGCGTATTCAAAGCCCACAGCAGACTGCAGAAAATGAAAACGAAAGGGATTTCAGTATGGTGAAAAAAATTGGACCCTGAAGCACTGAAGGACTGAAGATGTACCTGGTCGACACGATCAGCTTCCACTCCAAATTTTCCACCGAAACCCTTAGATGTGTCGGTCTGAGAGCAATGTTTGGATAATTTGCTCTGATACTCGTGGCCCACGGCTGACTGTTGGGATAAACACATAAAAACACATAATCCTATCCACATAAACTCTTCAGAGTCAATTCCATCTCACACTAACTCAGACTTTCTTGTCTGGAAAAATGCAGTTTTTTTCCAAAAACAAACAACTTAACTGATGAGCCTCTTTACAAGGCATGCAGACATAGGGGGAGAAAATAGATTGACAGCTGTGATAATTTATATATTATATACTGTGATCTTGTAAAAGTAACAAAAATTAACAAAAGTAGCCTTCTATAAACACAAGAAAAAACTCATTCATTGTACATTTTTTGCTGCTTCAGAATCGATGAGAATCGATGAGAGAACCCTAACCCATGAGAAAACTCCACTTAGATGTTTATTATAAAGACAAAATATGCATCCCAGCCGCTAAAACCCACTCTTTAAAACTCTTTGGGCATCAAAACAGCATATGTAAGTGTTTTACTGTGATGATAATTGAATCACGCCTTAAAGGAGTCATCGGATGAAAAAATTCAAATTTTTCTGTGTTTAAGTGCTATAATCGGGTCCCCGGTGCATCTAGCAACCCAGAAAACGTGAAAAACAAGAACCCAGGAAGTTTGTTTTGATGAGCCTTTCCCTGCAAGCATGTGAGAAATAGAGCCGTTCAGATTTCGCTCCTGTTGTGATGTAGACGCAAGCTCTTATTATAATGTTACTAAAGTTGCTAAAGTTAGTTGACAACATGCAATGTAGTCGCTGCACAGAGTCTAAACCCAGGAAGAGACAGGAGTGGATTTATTTTATTTTTAGTGGAAATCCCTCAGAAACCATAAGTAAAAACCTGCTTGTTTGTGCGAATCACTTCAAACCGGATTGCTTTTTCAACCAGGGACAGTACAAGCAGGATTAGCTACAAAGTTGTTCCTCAAGAGGGATCAAGACCGACTGAACGAGACAAAGCTGCCGATGTAAGTAATATTTATCAACAGTTTGAATTGACGTAAATGTACCGTATATATAGGAGGATAACGTTAGCATACGATAGCGAAGGGAGCTAAGTCACTCACGGGCTAAATAGAACATTCAAAGCCAGTGTTAAACTTACTCTAATTTATATGTTATTTGGCAAATGGGCACTTGGAGTTTAGCTGTATGTATGTTAATACATCATGTGCGTTAATATGTTCAGCTGCCGCAAGCTGTTTGTTTTGCTAATGAACAGGGGCGAACACTGGGGTTAGTTTCGTTTTAAACGTCTCAAATCTTTCGTGCTTAAGCTGAAAAATCTGTCACAGCAAACTAGCTCTCACGTTGTGTGTGTGACATTATAACTTGTCGACGACAAGTGCTAAAATCAATGTAATTCCGCTGAGATCTGCAGGTGCTCATTCCGTGGATTTTAGGCGTGCATACGTGAGCACATTAGCTGTTTGCTGTGACAGATTTTTTAGTCTCCGGATGAATGATTTGAGACGTTTTAAACGAAACTAACCGCACAGGAGTTCAGGAAACATAATTTAGCTAAACCATTGCCATGGCAGTACTACACGTGTGTTGTGTTGACACGCCGGACAGAAGGGGGTGGGGTTCGCTGTAACTCATTATCAGTTAAAGAGACATGCACCAAAACGGGTTGCTGTGAGCATAGCTGTTTTTGACGAGGCAAGAAGGGTTTTGTTTACACGGCCATTGAGTGTTTTTAAACTAAATATGTTCCAGACATTTCATGAAGACCCTAATAAATCATACCAACTTGTTAAAAGTGCTCATACGATCAGTCCTTTAAAAATATACAAATGTAATCTCAAACATGACACGAATGTAGGACAGGTTTTGAGTGTCATCTGGCTTAGTTTTTCTGGTGTGTTCTGCACTGTTGGCTAAAGTAAGTCCCTGTCTCCCTTTTTTTGGCCCAGAGCTCATCTGGGAGTCAGATCATTTTGATTGTCATACCAATACGACAGTCTGGATTGAGTTGGTGTTGTAATGTTAAAACCAAAAATAAACTAGCTTGCCTACCTGTTTCCCAGAAACAGTGTAATCATTACATTCCCCTACGGAGATACAATCCTGGTAGTTTGTATTTTGACTGTATGATTGGACTAAGTTCCTTCAGAATGTGGAATAGATCATATATATCATAAATATGTCTGTGGTGAGCGAGATTTGTGGGAATCTGGTAAGCAAACGCCACTTTGTTTATGTTTTGCATCCCAGCTGATACTAGCTCTTCTGGCTTGCATGTTGAGTGGTTTCCTTACCAACTACTGCCACCTGCTGATAGGGAAAGTTATTCCTCTCTCGCAGGCGTAGAACGAACGTGCTACTTGGCTGTCGGGTTTCGACCATTGGCTTGGTGTCTCAGGGCAATTTTGAACCCCGACGCAGTCAATGTCAGCCGACCTCACGGTCTGCTTTTCATCTGCGGTAGTTCATCGTGTCGGCTCGGTGTGTACTCTCTCTAACCTCACCTTATCCATGCGATCCTGCTGCAATCCAAATTTTCCACCATAACCATGAGATGCTTTGGGCATGGTCTCCAACTCCTTCTGCTTTATGTCACTGTGTTCTGACGCCACTCTCTCACGTAAACTATGAATGCTGAGAAATGACACAAACACAGAGGTGAATATTCAGTGTCCGTCTTTCTATAAACTCATCCATAAATCCAAAGTGGCAAACCGAAGAGAGAAATAAAAAGGTGTGTGTGTGTGTGTTTGTAAAGAAAGGTGGTGGTTCACTAACTTGATGTGTCCCTGATGACCGGAGCCAACAACAGTCTTGGCACCCCATCGCTGCTCCTTCTCTGACACATCGTTCTGAAAGGTGTTAAGTACATCAATCTCTCAGTCAGCCGGTCTCATTCATTTTAACCAGAGGTAATATTGTACAGATGTGCTCATTAAGAAGGCACTTTTTTCCTGCAAGCACGTTTCTTAGAATTGAAATGCATGTTTTGTGTTTTACCGAACATCCACCATTATGGTAGGACAGAATTTAAATGAATCACGCAACATGACTTACTAACATTTGCTCTTGTCAGTTACTATCATTTAATCTTCAAAAAACATGTAAACCTTGAGCTTATTAGTGGTGTTCTTGGTAGATTGCGCTGGTCATTATGGGAATGATATTCACTTTTTTTTTTTAAGCACGCTGTTACGTCCCTTGACGTTTTGTTTATGGAGTGCTTGTGCGTAGGGCTGTGCGATTTGGGGAAAATATCTAATTGCGATATTTTTGACAGACATTGCGATTGCGATTTTATTTGCGATTTTAACTATTCTAATTCAAGCTTCAGCTCAATATTGTTGTGTGGAGCACAGTATGGGTATAGTTACCCTGAAAGAAAACAACAAAAAAAACATTACAGAAATTCTAATTGTTTCCATTAAAACCATTACAAAATTAATTTTTGTAGTGTGTTTTGGGCATTATTCAAATAGGGCATTATTCAATGTGTCTCCCAACTTCCAGATTACATCACACCAATAGAATCCAAATACCAGTGTACACTATTATAGTTTCCATTAAAACAAATACAACTCCCATTGTAACCCTTAAATCCATAACATTTTCTATTGTGTTAGTGAATTATTAAAATAGTTCATAGGTTACATAGGCTGATTTATTCTTTTTTAAGTATGTGGGATTTTTTAAAACCATTAGAAAATGTGCTGAATGTTTAATTTCATCCAAGTGAAATTAGCAAAACTGTTAGATAGAATTTACATTTGTTTGAAACGTGGAGCTAGGCGTGAGTTGACACAGGGTGCGCGCGTGCGTCAAGCCTCGTCTGTATTGCCAGATGCCTGTGTGGACTCAAGTACTATAAACGTTATTACGAAACAGGCTGTGTGTGCGCAACAAGTTTAAACGGCTCGTCCGCGAGATGCGCAACGCGGGGCAGAGACGCGCGAGTATGAAACAGGCAGTGTGTGCACATCAAGTTTAAACGGCTCGTCCGCGAGATGCGCAGTCGGGGCAGAGACGTGCGAGTATGAAACAGGCAGTGTGTGCACATCAAGTTTAAACGGCTCGTCCGCGAGACGCGCAACGCGGGGAAGAGTCGCGCGAGTATGAAACAGGCTATGTGCGCATCAAGTTTAAACGGCTCGTCCGCGAGACGCGCAACGCGGGGAAGAGTCGCTCGAGTATGACAGGCTGTGTGTGCGGTCTTCTGAATTGGACGATTTTTTGTATTTATTTGCCTAATATGATCGATCTGACTCTGCAGATGCCATAATAACACACACTCTCTCTCCTGCCTTCTGTTTGTTTTTTTATGTCGGACGTTTCACAGTTGGCTAGGGCAGTGCTGATTAGGCATAACGGAGGTGCGCTCACTCAGACACGTTTCCTATTTTTCACATTGCTTCCACATCGCAGCCTCTTGCGATTAGCAAATCGCAACGTCTCACATCGCGATTGCGATTTCGATTAATCGTTCAGCCCTACTTGTGCGTGTCTGTTTTATTCTCTCTCGCTCTCTCCCTTTTCTCTGTCTGTTCCTCCCTCTGGTTGCTGATTGGTCCCAAAAGTCGTCAATTATTGTTAACGGTGTGACGTTGACCTATCAGCTGCCAGTCAGACTTTCGCTGGCTGATAAAAGGAGGCCGAAATTGAATGGATCACGGTTCTGTTCTTTTTGAACTGCCAGTCACTCGTTTTAGTTTTCAGTTTAACGCTGTTCTGTGACCTCTGTTTCATTACCTTAATGATTTGTCACTTCGTGTGTTATGTTGTTCTTATTGTTTACGTGGACAAAAGGATGGCGTTCGTTCCTTGAACTGTGAGCTTACACTCCATGAAGTCTACTCGGTACTCAAGAGAATTGTGAACAGGGAAGATGTCACGTGACTTGCATTGTGCAACATTTAGCTAACTTGATGTGAGACACCCTAGGTAAGACGTGAACGCCACCCCGTTAATTTATCTTTTGATAAGTTTAGAGTAGGGAAGTATACGGCGCCTGGCGCGGAAGATTTTGCTTTCCTTGTTTTTCTTTGCTTAGTTAGGTTAGTTGTTTAAACTACGTTAGAATCTTTTGTTTTATTATGTTCTTTCCTTTGGCGTCACTAATCTATCCCTTTCTCTAGGGTTAAAGTTATTTTTCTGCTGTTTATTCAAGTTGTTAATATTTATACTTTGTTTTTGCTCCTCTATTAATATCAATTTTGTAAATATTATTTGATATCATAATTTCACTTTTGTATATTAAACACTTATTTCTTTGGCATTTTGTTGTCCGTGTGTTGTCACTTGCCACCAGCATTATCTCACAATGTTTATCATAGTATAAATGTTGCTCCTTTCAACCCTAGACCATGCCTTATAAAAGGTCATAACACACGCTAATTTGCATTATTATCAAGACTGTGACAAGAGTCAGGGAGGCGGGTCCCTATGATTCAATGGATCTCCATATTCCCAGACTACCCCCTCCTAGTGTGGCTCGTGGAAGATCTGCTTTTAATGATGTTAAAGTGGTCATCGGATAAAAACTGGACTTTTTCTGTGTTTAAGCGCTATAATCGGGTCCCCAGTGCATCTACCAACTCCGAAAACTCTGCGTGTTTGTGTGAAGCGCGTTTGTCGTTGTGCTTGTTTGTGTGACATTAATCAAAAGCCTTGACTATTTAAATATTCTCAAGATGACACAAAAGAGAACTTGATTCGGTAATCACGCACTGTTTATGATATGTGTGTGACCAGAAACTCTCTTTCACGTCTTCTTACTCTTAAACAGACATATCCATACAAAATTATGCCATAATGCCCATAGTAGCAAGTATGCTTGTAAAAGCTATAAATGTTGTCTTAAAAACTCATGTGTTACAGCATATTAGATCCGTGCATCTCTTAAAGGGGCAGCGGCATGATAAACATCTCGGTTTTGACTGGTTGACCAACTTTACTCATCTATATTTCATGTACACAGTGAAGACCATGAAGTGTTATTTTACATGATTTAATTTCTGTACCTGATAACTACTATTAGACCAACATGAAACAACTGAATTTTATTTATTTGTATGTTTGCTTTATTACATTTATTTGTGCTAATGCACATACTTGAATTACTTTTCCTTATTTAATCACTGTCTTCAACAATATTTTACATTTCTGTGCTTTAGGCTAATAGTTTTTATGGTATTACAACCTTAATTATTAAGATATTAGTAACAAGACAATGTTTTTCATTTATTTAATTTTTGTGGTGGGGCCAGTTAAAATTTCGGCAGGGCCAGTAAAAATTAGAATCAACTGCCCGACCGGGCCAGTAGAAAAAATCTTTAGTGATGAGCCCTGCTTCAACTTCAGCTGGATTGTCATAATAGTCAAACGGTCAGACCCCTGGGAAGAAGCCATTAACAAGGCCTTTGATAGGGAGAAGCTACTATCTGCCATTCTGTCAGCCAGAGCCGATCCTTCCTATACGCAGACTAAACAGGTTGCGTAGGGCCTCTATACCACCAGGGGGCCCCCTTGAGTATAGAATAAAAACCAATATAATATAAACAAGACGCTGTTTTTATAACTTGCGGTTTCAACTTTAAAGGAATCATTTGGAAATTTCCTTTTTAATACTTAATTTATTTAATTACTTTACTCGGTCTGGGACATCATGTAGTGCGCGGCAGGTGATGACATGCGTGTGACGTGATGAAGCATCTTTACATATGGCCATGGCTTTAAAATGGAAATATCCGTCTGTAGCGGGGAAAAAACACAAACAACGCGAAGCAAAAGAACAAGAAGGCATGTGTTTTTGTACTGTTTTCAAAGTCTTATTTAGTTTTGCCAAATTATGCAAGTACAGATTTACAAATTCAGTATTTATACACTGGCAAAAAGTTGGTTTGATGTTGGACGTTCGATAGTCTGAATTTAAAATCGCCTCCAAAGTTACATAGGCTATACATTACTATATATGTTTCTAACTTAAATAGCATTTAAAGGGAATGACTTACAGTCACAAAACCAGCTGTACAGTGTTCATGTGGGTGTCAGCTATAATACACACTTTTTAGATTTTTATATTTATTACAATAACCTGTCAAACAATATGTAAATATTGCTGTTGTATTTCACTACTGTAAGGGTTCATACACAAAAATATACCATTATTTAAAGCTCAATAGTATTTACAGGGAATGACTTACAGTCACTAAACCAACTGTACAGTGTTCATGTGAGTCTCTGCTATAATGCACACCACTGCAATCTACTGTATTTCGTTTGCACATGATAATATGTAATTGTGTCATCACATTTAGAGAATTATTGATGTGTTTTCATATGCTTAGCTTTCTTGAGTAAACTATATTTATCATGTTTTATTTTTGTTAACCACTCATTTGGTTAGTAAAATCACACCGCATTTGCATGTTACAGTTTTTTTGACGGCTAAACGGTTCCAGAGCCCCTCGTTACTTTGGGTAAAGAATTATTTAAATGTGAATCAAAATGTGAATTTAATTTGATACTTCATTGTTTTAACAGTTTAATGTTTTTTTGTCTTTCAGTTTTTATTCATTTAAGTGTGTTCATTATTATTATTATTTTATTTATTATTCCGAACCCTAACCCTAAAAACCTAGTCTTAGTTTACAGTTATGTTGATCTAAATTTAACTTTGACAGGTCCCCCACCAAGGTTTGCTTAGGGCCCCCCAATGTCTAGGATCGGCACTGCTGTCAGCCGAGGCTGAGGAGATAAAGTACACCCGGTGGAAGTGGGCTGCAGGGGCTTTGTAGCTAGTATGCTGCTGAAAGGGGTGGACATCAGAGGACAGGTCAAGCGGACGATAGTCAGGGATTACGTCATTACTCAGCCAGTGTTACTTTCTTGGAGTCTCTCTGAGAAGATAACGTGCATTCGCACACATGCTACTTAATACATTTTTCAATCCGCATGCATTTTTGTTTAGTTGCAAATACCAGTGAAATACTCGCACTGTTGAGCCCTGCGAGTGAATTTTTCTACTTTAATGCAAATGACAACCTCTGCGTTACTCCTGTAAAAGTGAACTTGAGTCAGATGTCTTGTGTGACTGTAAAACCAATCAAGAAAACCCAGAAATATTGATGAACTGAACTGGACTGTTTGAAAAGTTGTTGTAATTTGTCACAGAAAGTAATCTCATTACTGTCATTATTCTACTGTATATCAAACCAATGAACTGTTAATCTACAGCTCTTCTCCATCTCATTTCTCTACAGACGTGAGGCTGTGTTTGTCACCTCAAAGTCAGGGTCGGTCTCCCAGTCGTCTCCTTCATTATCTTCAACAACAGAAACAGACTGACCAGCGGCTGCCTTCCACATCTGAAAACAAAACACACACAGATCTCAACATACTGTTTTACAGCCACTTGTTGGGTGAGCAATCCTTTAAATTAAATGTCCTGGCTTCACAGCTTGCACTCGAAGACTATTTGCTCGTGCTTTTGTTCCTCTTCAAAGGCAGAAAAAAATACAAATTTAAGACAGTTGCGATTGCTCAGTTTTAGGTTTATTTATATAGATTTTTTTGCTGTATGGTTAAATAAAAATACACTATAGGCTACTTGTTAACTCAGGGGGAGTGTCGACACGTGCAACCATACGTGACTTAGGGCTGGGCGATATGGCAAAAAAGTAAACTCGATAGTTTTTTTCTATATTGATCGATAACGATATTTATTTCAATATATATTTAATTAAAAAACTGTATGTAACAAAGTTCAATGTAGGGAAGGAAGGAGGCGGGAACCGGCGAACATTTAAACAATAAACTTTAATCAAAAATAAACAAACAATAACACGGAAGTAAAAGGCCGGCAGCCACCTCACGGTCGACTGCCGGCCACACAAACATAAATAAAACTTAAACAAAACTCAACTCATGTCCGGGCCCGGTCCTCTCTCGTCGGCAGTCCCGTCGCTCGTCCTCTTATGCTCCCTAGCTCCCCGTGAGGCATGTGGGACCGGTGCGCGTACAGCTGATACTCATAATCACTCACGCCACCAGCCCCGCCTTCCTGCCCCACGGCTCTCGTCCCGCCTTCCTCGCTACACTGTATTTAAAAGAATCTATTTTTCCGCTACCACCCTTTGGAATATGCATCATGTCGTCCATCTACCTCACTTCAACAAACAACCCACAAGCAGTCCACGATGGAGGTACTCGGCAACAATGCCCTATGATAAATCCTCCAAGCGATACAATGATATAACCCATGCAATAGCGTACTACACTGCCAAAGAAATGCTGCCGTTCAGCGTGGATCATTGCGCAAAACCTGTCTGATGCGCTGGTATCGTGGGGTCTGCATGAAAGCAACCAAGTGTGCATCATCACGGACAGCGGGGCGAATAGTGGCGGCCGGTCAATAGGGGGCGCTGGGGCGCCGCCTCCTTAAAGTTAGCCAGAGAAGAAAGCTACTTTAATATGCCAACAATAAGTTTAATATATATCGCAAATTAATAACGTAATAAAATAATTTAGTCGTACTATTCCACTGTTAGTCATATTATCATTTATTAAAAAATCAAAATATCAAAATTGTATTTTCTTCATACGTGTGCGGGGCGCCGGACAAACGAGTGTGTATGTAGGCACGAACATTTTTGAAAAGCATGTGATTTGAGGCTGAGCTCTAATTGGCTCGTTTCAAATCGTCCAAACCCTCCCACTTTTGTTGTAAGCGAATCAATATTGTTTGGCCTCATGTGATTGGACCGTTCTTAACGCCTCTCATTACCGCTCAGCAGATTGTCATTTGACTGACAGGTACTGATTAACGTGGAAGCAAGTGAAATTATCTCGAGATGAAAGAAAATTCGGTTTTATCTTTACAAGAATACCCGTTCCAAAGGCGTTCGGATGAAGAAAAAAAAAACGGATCAAGGAGCTTGGACCAGATCGACCCAACTTGCAAATTCAGCAGCAGTCAAGTGATCGCGGTCGATCTTACACTCGGTGCTTTTCCGGCACTTCTTATGGAAAACGGAGTTGGCTAGCTGGATGCGATGTAAGTCATGCCTTTTATTGTTATCCCTGTTTGCTGTTTCAAAGTCCTGGCACCAAAACGTTGTGGACAACAACAGGGGTTTGCGATTTAAAACATCCCTCTGATAAGTGCAAGCGACATGAAAGTAGCCGCAGCCATCTTGACAACGCTATGAGGCTCCAGTTTTTTGGGAAGCTTAGCATTGCTGAACAGCTAGATGAAGGCTACAGGATTGGCATTAGAAGGCACAATGAAGAGGTCACAAAAAATCGACACATCCTGTCTAGAATAATAGACTGTGTAAAATTTTGTGGTGCATTTGAGCTGGCTTTGCGTGGCCACAATGAGAGCGAGAGCTCAGATAACCCGGGATATTCCGTGGCTTGGTCGACTTTGTTGCTTCTCTTGATGGAGTTTTGAAAGAGCACCTCGAGAATGCCTCTGTGTTTAAGGGAACTTCGAAAACCGTGCAGAACGAGCTGTTGGACTGTATGTTGTCTGTTATGAGGGAACACATAATCCAAGAAGCACAAAACAGCGATTTTCTATCAATCCAGGCCGACGAGACCACTGATATCGCCACACAGTGCCAACTTGTGCTTGTGCTGCGCTACATTGATGGCAAAAGCAACGTACAGGAGTGTTTTTTTTTGCTTTTATTCATCTGCATTCAACTACAGCTGATTCCATCGCTACAGCACTAAAAGAGCATCTTACTGTCATCCTTCCAGAGGATCAGAAGAGTAAACTCATCTCCCAAGCGTATGATGGAGCCAGCGTGATGAGAGGTGCCACTGCAGGTGTTCAAAGGAAGATTCAAGATGTGTACCCAAATGCCCATTACATCCACTGCTATGCTCATCAGCTCAATCTAATAATGCAAAAGGCCACTTCTCACATACCCAAAGTTAGAATTTTTGTTTTCTAACCTTGGAGGA
Organism: Triplophysa rosa; assembly: GCF_024868665.1. NCBI lineage: Eukaryota > Metazoa > Chordata > Actinopteri > Cypriniformes > Nemacheilidae > Triplophysa > Triplophysa rosa. The sequence continues at coordinate 285,993 of NC_079901.1, forward strand.
TTTGCCAGCTTTTTTTCAAGATCAACCAAGCGCACAAATGTTCTTGATAAAGTAGTTGCCCATAGACTACCAACATCAAGCAGTGTTAGATGGAACTTCCACAGCCGTGCCATCAATACAGTGTTTGAGCACAGAGAGGGCCTCATTGGCTGTTTTGAAACTATTCGAGACTCAGGTGACTTTGACCCTGTTACCACCAGAGAGGCAGGAGGCTTTGCCATGCTGCTGGAGGATCAGGATTTTACTTTTTTCTGCAACTTTTCCACAACATCATGCCACACGTGGACATCCTCTATGCCAAACTCCAGAAGAAGGACATGATTCAGTCCACATTAAGGGGAGCATCCAGCAGTTCCAGCAGGACATACAGAAGATCAGGTAGCAGCTGTATTCCTTCTTTTGAATTTGTTATCATTATTATTGTTATTAGTCATACATTTTCTTAATCCTTTGCAGAAATTCTCTCCATTCTCTGGTTAACCAAAGCAGTGAAGGAGCTTCTCAACCAAAGAGGCGGCGGTTGCTTAGTCCAGAGTCCATGAACGGATTGCAACAGAGGTAAGTTTATTGTAGTCCTTGTTACTCTGCAGTTTTTCATAGAAAAGCTATCAAAGGAAGCTATCAAAAAGAAAGTAAATATTAACAACAAGTTAAACGGCATGGTTTCATTTACCCTCTTTGGGTACTAAATGTGTTCTCATGTCTTTGAGTTTATAATTTTTTTGCTTAAATATTGTAGCAAAGAGTAGATCCTTTGATATTGGGCTTTATTAAACTTTATGAAACTATACTACATTTATTTGCAATGCATATTTTACTACAAGTCAATCTATTTAACCATTTTCATAGTCTTTAAATAGTGATCTAAATAGATTTGTTATTCTTAGGTTTCCTCTAGTGGTGTGCCCTTTTTATCTGATTGATATGAAAATGGCTGATAATAAAAAAATGCTATTAGCGCCCTAAGCATCAGAAGTTCATGAAACTTGGCATGTTTGTCTAGTCCATATGTATGAAGTTTGGATAAATCAGGGATTCAAACACTGAAACTGGTCTCCGTCTCTCTATGACTTACAACTGATCATGTTGCAGTTGAAATTGACATTTTGTCATCACTACATCATTTTTGTTTTTGTCCTTCACTCTGTAGGTCTGTGACACCATACTCCAACACACCATGGAACGGTTCTGCTTCACAAGCCACCTCGTTAGTGCCACCCTGCTGCAAGCAGACAGGTTTGAACAGTACACAGTGGCGTTTCCTGAAGATGCACTGAGTAGGACTTTGAAGGCCTATCCAGTGCTCAATGGGAGTAAGCTAAAGACAGAGCTTAGTCTCATCTACTGCAAGGAAGAGTTCAGAACCTGTTGTGGTGCTGTGGACCTACTGCAGCTGTTTAAGGAGAACAATCTTGAAGAAGTCTTTTCAGAGACTGTCACTCTCCTAAAGATCCTCATCACCACACCCATGACCACAGCAGAGGCTGAGAGGTGTTTCTCAACTTTGAAAAGAGTTAAGACTTTTCTGAGAAATAGCATGACCCAGGAGAGACTAAATGCATTGGCCATGCTGTCAATGGAGAAGAGAATGGTGACTGAGATCATTGACTTTAACCAGAAGGTCATTGAGAAATTTGCAAGTCAGAAAGAAAGGAGAGCAAAATTTATTTTCAAATAGTGTTAATGGCCAATGATTAGGTAACTATAGTGTGTTTGTTTTTTTTTTAATGATTACCTTGATTACTTCATTACTGATAATAAACCCACATTCAATTCAAATTCACTGATTCATAGTACATTTATTTGCATGTATTAACATTGACTGTAATAATGATACATCACTGATTAATGGCTATTTATAGTCCTGCATTACCAGGGGCGGTCCTAGACCATTAGGTGCCCTAGGCGAGCTTGACTGATGGCGCCCCTGTCCAAAGAATTGCACATTTATTTAATAAATGATAATACAAACAATATAACAATATGTGCAAAAGAATAAACCTGTTCAATAATAAATATACAAAAAATAAACTTTAATAAATAAACGCTAATTGACAGCTAAAGGTCACGTCAGAATTGTCATTTCTTTTACTTAAGTTTAATTTATTTTTTATGTCAAAGTATTGTTGTAGATAGAGGGATGGCAAAACTCTTGAAATAAATAAATAGACATTATAATTTTAATTATAATTTTTCTCGCCGCATATTTGACGCCCCTCACTAGACTAGGCAAGCGCCTATGTCGCCTGTAGGAAGGACCGCCACTGTGTATTACGACAGTTTGTGCGCCCCCCCCCCCCCCCCAAGTATTTTTAGCACCAGCCTCCACTGAGTGAAAGCCACTTCACTTAACAAATGGACTCGGTTGCAATGTTTTGGCCACGCTTGCATTCAGCTATTGGTAGGTAGCTTTGTCACTTACATTTTTAAGTACAATCTTGTAAAAATGCATTGTTGTCTTTACTTATCGGACTTTGGCAATATTTTTTTACTGTGAAGTTAACAATAATATGAATATAAAATCGTATAAACCTAATATGAGTATAAAAATGAGAAAAGCACAGTAAAGACAATTATGCAAGTCCTTGCCTTAATTTTAATACTAAAATTAATTAATTCATTAATTGATGTTTTTATCATTAAACTGTAATGTTAATAATTTAAAACTATTATTTTATTTTTTACAGGGGCAGCAGGGAAGGACAAAAGAGCTGAAAGGGCCGTTGGTGTGTGTAAGAAAGTGGTAGCAGCATTTTCTTACTCATGGAAGAGAAAGAGAGATCTGGCAGCAGCTCAGGAAAGACAGAATCTCCCCAAACATCAGCTTGTGACAGAGTCACCCACCAGATGGGGCTCACGCCAGAAAATGGTTGCAAGAATACTGGAACAACGAACAGCCATTGCTGAAGTCCTGGCTTCAGACAAAAGCACCCGACACCTGGTTCCAACATGGCAGGACGTTGACGTCTTAGAATCTGTGCACGAAACACTAAGTCCCTTACTGGAATTCACAGATTCCCTTTCTGGGGAGTCATATTTGACTGTGTTATATGTGAAGCCTGTTCTCCAGCTGCTGAGAACAAAATGACTGTGTTAATGAACACCTTGGGACACCGTGGGATACCTTGATGAGAAATATGCAGACCAGGTCACCGATGACCTACTCGATGTGGCTACTTTGGTTGACCCGAGATTCAAAGCTCAGTACATCAAGCCAGACAAGGTAGAAGTTATTAAAACACGGGCACTTGCTGAAATGATGGGTGATGACCAAGGCCAACCCCAGGCAGAGACTCTGAGTTGCTGCTGAACCACCTCCACCACTGGGTATGAAGAAGCAACGAAAGTCTTTGGGCAGTTTCTTCAAAAATCAAATACGTAGTGCAGATGCCTTACCTCTCACTGAAAGACAGAAAGTACAGAGTGAGCTGGAAAGCTACCTGATGTCTCCTGACAGTGCTGACAGTGACTCTGAACCGCTGGAGTGGTGGAGGCTACATGAGAGCAACTTCCCGAGAGTGAGCAAGCTTGCAAAAAAAATACTTGTGTATCCCAGCCACGAGCACCCCCTCTGAAAGAATTTTTAGTACAGGGGGTAATGTGGTCACTTGTACCAGGGCAGTGTTAAAACCAGAGAGGGTGAACCAACTTGCTATGTCCTAACAGCTGTGCATAACAAACAGAGCGTCACGGTCCGGACCTAATGACTCATTTGAACAGATTAATTTTGTTGAAACAACTCATATGTCAAACACTGAACTCATGAGACTCACTGACCCATCTGAACCCATCAAATCAGTCACTCAAAGCACCTCAGAACACAAGCGTGCTTAGACCATTTAACAAGAGTGGTTAGTAAGATTTGGTATTTAAGTTTATTTATGTAGTAAACAACGTGTAGTAAAGTACACACACAGTATAATCATTTAGTTCTGAGTTGCTTTTCAAAAATAATGTCTGGCAAATAAAGGCCAGTGGAAAAATTACAGCTTTTTGCAAAGAGGGCAATACATTCATAGCCAATATATAACTTGAAAGTAGTGTTGCACAATAGACAGGTAGTAGAAAAGTAGTGCGATACCCTTTTGTTAAAACAATACCAATTTCTCATTTATTTGGTACCGGTACTTTAATGATGCGCGTGTTTCAGAGAAAAGGCATCCTGAAATGCGTCCATTTGCGTATGTGCGCGCAGCGCTCTCTTCAGTCAGTGGACGCGTACAACTTTCTTTCCTCGTATTTGCGCTGCAGATTTCGGGGTGATGACGAAATGAAAGTCACGGCGGCAAACATAAGTGCCTTTTCTGTCTGTTCACGGCTTGTCAGTGAAGCAGATGCGCAAAGGGGCATTATAGCCGAGTTAAAGCGTGCGGCAAAGTGCAGACGAAGTCTGTGCAAAATCTGCGGACCACATGAGAGCCAACATGATCAGCTTGGCAAAGCATTTCACCAACAGACATCCCGACCCGTTTAAAGAACTTTAAAATTGACAGGTAGCGTATGTGAATGATAACAATATCCTGAATAATGCTTTAGGATTTATTTTGTGACTGGCCAACATTATTGATAACGCTTTACAACTAGGTTCCATTTCTAAACATTAGTTAGCTAACATGAACTAATAATGGGTACTAATACTTCTACAGCATTTATTCATCTTAATGGTTCATTTCAACGGATTTAATAAATATTTAATACATATTTCAATCAATTTAAATATGAACTGTTGTATTTGTTAACATTGATCAATGAACAAATATGAATAAACAACTAGATTTGTATTAAGTTACATAAACAAATTAATAAATGCTGTAAAAAGAGATGTATTGTTAGTTCATGTCAGAATGCATTATGTCATGTTTTTAATGAATTGTAATGTATTGAAGTGAATGAATTGAACCATGCTTTAAGGTCTTAGCTAGTATTTATGTAGATTAATTTAAGTTAAACTGTTTATTTTCTCGTTTCACCTCAGCAGACAGCAAACACTGAGACACGTACACGTTTAGGACTGTATCATAGATTGACACCTGACACTCATGTAGGTCTGTGTGGTGGCATGTTGTTTTTAAATAAGGGGGGAGACATGCTCAAAAAGCAAGGCAGGCACACAGTGTAAGTTGTAAGAAAATAAAATAAAATAACAGCATTTTAAGTTATTTATGTTTCATCATTTTTTATGTTCTTTTTGCATGGTATCGATTTAGTATTGGTATCGAAATACTTTTCTTAGGTATTGTATCGAAGTCAAAAATTTGGTATTGTGACAACACTACTTAAAAGTTATAAAATAAGAACTGTATAAAATAACAAATACAAGGTTTCTTTTGGATTTTTTGGCTCGCAGTTCACAAGTAGGGTACTTTTAACTGTGGATGACCATGGTCATCACCAACCACAGAAGACTATTTTTGACCCAGGAAAAACACTGCTTCAAGGGTGTAACTTTGGTGGGGGGGACACATAATGGGGAAAATGTTTTTGATTTGAATCCATTCACTTTATTTGAATCCATTCACAAATTCAAAACAGCTATGTTTTTTGTTGTTTTTGATTGTTTAAATTGATTAAACCAAAAGGTGTTTTTATTTTGTAGCAAAAGTTGATGTTCATGAATGAGGAAATGCGAGTATTGACTGAGAAACGGAGGAAAACTTGGCTTATAAACCTGAATCTGCGGTCGGAAGGAGACGAACCGGATGACTTTCTAAAATGCTAAATGAGGTTTAACGTACCTAAACAACGACCAGGGAAGCCCACTTTTCGGTCAAGCCTTGTCATAAACACTAACTGCTGTTAAAAGAACGAGTCCTCATTAAACGAAAAAAGTAATAAATCACACGTTAAGCGTTTCTTCCCCATAGAAGTCCATTACAAGGAAACAGCTTAACATAGCCTACCGAAACAACGACCATGTAAAAAACAAATTTCTATTAAATTCAAATCAAAACCACGTGATTAAAAATAGATCACTGAAAGATTGTTTTCAGAGTGTGCACGCGACGCATGCATTGACACAGACAGACTCTCTGTGTCCTGCTTGGTCCTAGTAGCCTACTTCTCCATGGCGATGACGGTGTGTGGTTAAAAAATCATTACAAACAAATTTGAAAGTGAGGGGGACACGAACAGGATTTTGAAAAGAGAGGGGGACATGTCCCCCCTGTCCCCAGTGGAAATGACTCCCCTGCACTGCTTGTTAACCAATCAGGTTGGATTCGCCTCTCCCTACAAGCATGCAATGCACAGATAATAAAACACAAGCGTTAAAGCGTGAATATGGAGCGGTCTATTGCAGACTATTTTAAAAGACTGAGTGACAAATTAACAGAACGATTCATCAACATGCAAGGTCATTATGATTACTATAAAAAAGATCCGACCAACTGAGAAAGTGAGCACCAGTGCAACCAGTAGGAAAATGAGTCTAGAGCCATGGTTCTTTTGGTTTTCTTTTGGTGTTAAGGCCGTCAGCTTGATTGTTTCTTTTAAGTGGTTCAGTTTGTTGTATTTTTATTTATTTACAATTTACCTTTTATTATACGTTTAAAATATTGCTACAATCTTTTTAAAGAAAATACTTGTTTTTCACATTATAGGCTATGTTTGCAGTCTGATCCAGAGATAAAAAGGTTTCATTATGTGTCCGTAGGCCTTTAACTTTTTTGCACTAATATTTTAGTTTGCTGTTTTGGTTCGTTTGCCTAAAATTTAGATTTATTCCATCAATTTCCATTTTCACTAGTTGTATAGTAAAATATTATATTGAGATATATAATTCTAACTTGTGGCAGTGTCACAGTGGATTGCATTATGCGTGTGCTTGAGTACTTAATTAATATTTTAAAGGCTCATTTTAATGTTTTGCATATCTCTGTAATATAGAACAATAAAGATCTTTCTCATCCATTAAGTTTAAAGCATCATCTGATGTCCCCATTCCCATGTATATTGAAACGTTTCAATTAATATCATAAATATGCAAATAGCCGACTAATGGCTTAAATGAATGACTACAAAAATCTCTTCAGCTAAAATGACCAACACGGTTTTCAGAGTATATTTTTGAGTACTATAGTTTTGTTTTCAAAACAATATATACTGAAATCAAAAAGATTACGCTTTCTAAATTAAAAAGACGCATTATGTTTAACTAATAAAATGAGGGGGGATGTTGATGGTTTATTTTTCAACTACAACGTTCATTACTGTACAGAGATAAATAAGTAATTATTGTCACCGTGAGTAGGGTTGGGAATCGTTTCAATTTTATCGATTCCGATTCCAATTCTGATTCTGCTTATCGATTTCGATTCTTATCGATTCCCAGTTTCGATTCCACAGTTGAAGTAAAACATTTAGATATCAACCTGTATGGTCATTTAGCCTGCTTATTGACTTGTTTGCAAAATATACATAGAAACACACATTTTCTGATTTATTACAATTTGTATTATCATAGTTGAACTACATCATGGTTAATGCAGTTACTATAATGCAACTATGATTAATTTGTGATTCCTGTGCTTTAATGCAAATTCTATAGCTAAACTATGCTTACTATAGTAAAAAATATCGATAATTTTCATAAGGGCTTTTTTTCAAATTGGAATTGATTTTCGATTCCCAACCCTAAATGTGACATACGAAAAATTTCATGAGCATTAAATGTTTATACTCCAGCAATATTTGTACACTACCCTTTACGACAATTAATCATTGTTTTACTACAAATTTACCCGTGACTTTGGTAAACAATATAGTAACCATGGTTCAACCCAGGTATTTGAAGTAAAATCATTGTTCCTTCACTTTTACTATAATAAACCATGGTTATTTTACTCAAAGGGTACACAAACTCTTCCATGCACAGGGCAGGGCCCATGGAAAATGTGTTTTAATCAAGTAACACAAACTATGCATCATTTGATAGATAAAACACTCAACGTTTATGTTCTGAACTTGTTTTTGCAATCAACAAATTGCTCAAAAATAGAGGCGCTTATTTAAGAGGTTAATGTAGAGTCACAGATGTTTCCTAGGACATGGATAATATTAATAGAGTTTTTGACATGTTACATGGAGGATGTATGCAGTCTGTCTGTCCCATATGCACAACTTCTGCATTATCTGAAATCATTTTCATGACGACAACGACTTGAAATGTCTTTTGAAGTGCAGCGCTGTTTGCATTTTCAAGTGATGCGAGTAAAAACCACAGAAAGAAGAGCTCGAGTGATGGCTTTTATCGTGTCGTCTCGTCTCGGGTCTGTTAGTAAATAAAGCAGGTAAGTCATGTCGTTATATACTTACGGTTTAGTGTGAGATTTCTCCTGATCCGTCAGTGAACGAGGCGTTAAGAGAGAAAAGTCTTAATGATGATGATGATTTTACAAGAAAGATTTCCTGCACTTCCCTGCCGCAGACTTCCGGCTCCAACCCGACTGCACCACCTGCGCTGGGAAGAGGGGGGACTGCCGGAAAATTCATCATCATTATTGTTACTATTGCCATTTATTTATAATGATGAAAATGAATTTGCACTCGTTTAAAATCTAGGCTCGCTGAATAAAGCGGGTCTGTTGGATATGTCGCGTAAGTGACAGAATTCATGTCTGTCAGGAATCCCCCCTATGATATAATAAAGTAAACCGGGACAAACTATTAAACACGTCCACGAGAGCCATGTCGTGATTCTTTCAAACCATCAAAAGTGCCATATATAAAATCCGTTTTAAAAACGAATGGCTTCCACAAAAGCGTTAGAAGCTAGCATTTTTTCTTTATTTAGGTGTTAATACAGTAGAAATAAAACTCCTTTACGCAACAGAATAAAACCAAATACAAATGATTACATATTGTAGGTGAAATATGTGGTAGTGTGTCTACTCTAAGAAAAAGAAGGCTAATAAATATGATTCATTAACAAAGATTATCAACAGCACAACAAATCCGATATTCTGACATATATCAAATCTTCTCATGTTTCCGTCTTTCTGCAGTCCCTATTTGCAAGAGCAACCAGAGCTAAACACTTCTAACAAGCTCGTGGAAAGAGACGGGCGACACGTGATCGGGGCATTTCTGAAGACCCAGCTAACAATTTATGGTTCCCAGAACGTTCCCCCAACGTTAGTTTTGAATATAATGTATTTAGAACAATTTTTATTTACTGTGAAAAGTCTTCGGTGAGGACCGAATTAAATGAATGAATAAATAATATATCGTTTTTTCTTGTGAGGGAGATGTTTGCCATATTCATTTGTTGGACCTTTATATTAAATAAATATATAAAAGCACAGACAGTGCATATATAAGTAAGGTGACCAGACGATCAAAGCACGGCATTCATGTCACGCACGCTGCACGAACTATACGAATTGTTGGGCATTAAATCGATTCGCACCAGCGTCTTTCACCCACAAACGGACGGGCTGGTGGAACGATTTAATCGCACATTGAAAACCATGATTCGTAAGTTCGTCCACGAAGACGCCAAAAATTGGGATAAGTGGTTGTAACCCCTCTTATTCGCGGTACGTGAGGTCCCACAAGCCTCGCACGGTGTTTTCCCACTTTGAGCTTCTTTATGGCCGTCAGCCTCGAGGGGTGCTAGACGTACTAAAAGAAACTTGGGAGGACGGACCGTCTACGAGTAAGAACGAGATTCAGTTTGTACTGGATCTGAGAGCAAAACTCCATACACTGGGGCGGCTATCCATGGAGAATTTGTTACAGGCCCAGGACAAACAAAGCCGTTTGTATAACCGGGGAACCAACCTTCAAAAATTCACGCCGGGAGAGAAAGTGCTTGTGTTGCTCCAAACGTCCAGCTCTAAATTACTTGCAAAGTGGCAAGGACCGTTTGAGGTCACACGGCAAGTGGGGGAGCTTGATTATGAGGTCGTTCGGTCAGATAGGAGGGATGCACGTCAAATTTACCACCTTAATCTCCTAAAAAAATGGAGTGAGGGGCAGTCAGCGATGCTGGCGACGGTGGTGACCACGGAGGAGGATCTCGGGCCAGAGGCAAATGTAAAAACCCAATCTCTGGCCCTGACCCCGGGGGGAGACCACCTCTCACCCTCCCAGCTCACTGACCTGGCCCGCATGCAAGCGGAGTTTGCCGACGTGTTTTCCCCCCTGCCTGGTCGAACGAACCTCATTCAGCACCATATGGAGACCGAACCTGGGGTAGTGGTACGCAGTAGGCCCTACCGGTTGCCCGAACACAAGAAGAAGGTGGTTCAGGCGGAATTAGAGGCCATGCTGGACTTAGGGGTAATAGAAGAATCCAACAGCGACTGGGCGAGCCCGATAGTTTTAGTGCCTAAAACGGACGGCTCGGTTCGGTTCTGCGTGGATTATCGCAAAGTTAATGCCGTGTCGAAATTCGACGCGTATCCAATGCTGCGAGTCGACGAATTGTTAGATCGGCTGGGCACCGCTCACTTTTATTCGACGCTGGATTTAACAAAAGGATACTGGCAAATCCCCCTATCGCCAGCATCCAAAGAGAAATCGGCCTTCACCACGCCGTTTGGATTACACCAATTCGTGACTCTTCCGTTCGGATTGTTTGGGGCTCCGGCCACCTTCCAGCGCCTCATGGACCGTATCCTCCGGCCTCAAGCAACGTATGAAGCTGCCTATCTGGATGATATCATTATCTATAGTAATGACTGGCAGCGGCATATGGAGCATCTGAGAGAGGTACTGAGGTCACTAAGGGAGGCCGGACTCACAGCCAATCCAAGGAAGTGTGCAATTGGGCGGGTGGAGGTCAGGTATCTGGGCTTCCACTTAGGTCATGGGCAGGTGCGTCCCCAAATTAATAAGACTGCAGCGATTGCAACATGCAAGAGACCTAAGACCAAAAAGGAGGTGAGACAGTTCCTGGAGCTAGCGGGGTATTATAGACGGTTCGTACCCAAATATTCGGAGCTCACCAGCCCGCTGACTGATCTCACTAAAAAGGAAGCGCCAGATCCGGTCCAGTGGACGGAGCAGTGCCAGCAGGCCTTTACCCAAGTGAAGGCTGCTCTGTGCGGCGGGCCGCTATTACACTCTCCTAATTTTTCTCTCCCCTTTTTGCTGCAGACTGACGCATCGGACAGAGGGCTGGGTGCAGTCCTGTCCCAGGAGATGGGGGGTGAGGAACGGCCGGTGCTGTACATTAGCCGGAAGCTCTCTAAGAGGGAAGCTAAGTACAGCACCATAGAGAAGGAGTGTTTGGCCATCAGATGGGCTGTCCTCACCCTCAGATATTATCTCCTGGGGCGGGAATTCACCCTCTGTTCGGATCACGCTCCCCTCCAATGGCTCCATCGCATGAAGGATACCAAAGAGCGGATCACTCGTTGGTATATTGCTTTGCAACCATTCAAATTCAAGGTGGTCCACAGGCCGGGTGCACAGATGGCTGTGGCCGACTTCCTCTCCAGGCAAGGGGGGGGGGCCTGCAGGCCGGATGGCTCCCCGGCCTGAGTCGGGCGGTGGGGGTATGTGGCAAGGGGGGCGTGGTTCAGCGAGGACGGCAGCGGGAGAGAGAGTTGGGAGACAAGCGGTAAGTGAGTGGGGTGAGTGCAAATGACGAACACCTGTGTCCTATTCCAGTAACTGGCGTGGGGAGGCTTAAAAACCAGCAAGGCAGCAGAGCGTGGGGGAGAGAGACGCACGCTACCACTGGGTTCTGAGGAGGACGTCGGAGAGAGAGAGGAATACGGACTAAGGAGAGTTCTGCCGTTATTAAGACTCTGTGTGAGTAATTTATGTTTGAAAGCGCATGTGGCGCAACGTCGAGTGACGACGAAGAGAAAAATAAAAGTACCAGTGGTAGTAAACCCGATCTCAGCCTCTTCCTTCCTGTGTCGATTGAACATTGTTACAGTAATTTAATTCAGTGCAAAATGTAAAATGGAGAACATGCATACTGGAGTGAGTGGTGGTCATTATTTATCTTTGTTTCAAATGCTTTGTCGAGTAAAATCAATCATATCTAAATGCTTGGGTGAACGTCCGTTTTCAGTCTGTTGAGGCCGGCTGCGGAGAAACGCGCTCCTCCACGGCATGGGGCAGATAAATAATACAGTTTAAGGTTGCTAAGCAATCAAGCTTATTATTATTTTTTAGTTTTGTAATGATTATTTTGATTAAAGTAATTTTCAACCTTTAATCTGCATTCAGACGTATGACGCAACATTCTCTCATATAATTTAATTTATATGGGATGATATCTCAGTTTCAGTTTGGGTGGAGTTTCTGACTTATGCAAAACTGCATTATAGGTAAATACTGTTTTCTGTTACGAATAAATTACTCTTCTAACTCTTGTTCTCTTACCTATTTATTTTACCTTTATTATAGGTAATAAATTAATAAAATAAAATAATATATTATGTTATTTAGATTAAGGTTCGGTAAATTACGTTAACATAGCTGAATTAGAACGACCTTGCTTGTTCTACAAACACCATGCACTGTGTTTTACCTTAAGTGTTTTTCTGTTTGTTTGTTTTTTATAGATTTTCTTCTGTAAAGCTGCTTTTGAACAATGCACATTGCGAAAAGCGCTATATAGAATTTTATTATGCAGAAAGAAAGAAAAAAGCAAAATGGTTCAGAATTAGTCAACGCGTTTACATCCAAACGCCGTAAAAACCGTGCGAAAAGCCATCCATAACGTCGTATTTAACGGCGTTTTAAGGCGCCCCGAAAAGCGCCGCCTTTTGCGCCGCTGTCTGGCCATATGATGGCGTAAAAACCGCCGTTTTGGTTGCACAGAGCGCGCGTCTTTTACTGTGTTTTGTCTGTTGTATAATGAGCCCCTCCCGCTGATTTCCACTGCCGATAAGTTTGAACTGCTCTCACCCAATCACAGGATCTAATTCACCATGGCCTTGGTACTAAATCCTTGTAGTGGCCATTGATATTACTGTGTTTTGATTAGTGGAATAAAGATTTTTATGAAAATCCTTTTTTCAAGTGAATTTTATGTAAAAAATTACTGCATCAAATTCCAGCAAATTTGGCACACACCAACTCAAAAAACCCTATCTATAGGTAAAGTCTATGTTTTTTTATTTATGTTTATTTTATTTATTTGATTGACATCGAGAGTTAAGGCCTTAAGACCTGGACGGATCAAATATTTCCCCCGGCATTTCACCAAGCATTCACTTGAGACAATAATTATGTTTGCGAGACACATACATTCTGATGTGTGCACTTTGGATGTTTCAGTCAGAGTAAGATCATTGTTGTGTCTTAACATCTTTGAATAACCCTTAACATCAATCAGGTCCCGCACTTTATTTTCTCTAGTACAGTAGGTTAATTCCTTTAACGCAATAGTCAGACTCGCTCTGCTTGATATGCAGATTTTGCAGTAATATTGAATGCACTTTATTTAGCCTACAATAAAGCTGTGCGTTAACATGTATGATATGCTTTTTAATTATGTCTATTCTTTTTTTAAATGCATCATGCAGAATCGTTCTCATCAGCAGGTGCATCATAAACATCGCCTACACTAAAAAAATCCATAAAAACAGGGCACAATATACTGTATTAATATGAAGGAATTTTCCGTATCCATTTTTTACAGTTGTTTCACTTGTATTTTACATTTTGCACTGAATTAAATTACATTTTAGCATTAACGGAAATGTCTGTAAAATAAAGGAAAATGTACTGGTAATTTTCTGCCAGTACTTCATCTGTTTTAACGGGATTTTTTACAGTGTATGTACAGTGGCAAGAAAAAGTATGTGAACCATTTGGAATTTCATGGTTTTCTGAATAAATTTGTCATAAAATGTGATCTGATCTTCATCTCAGTCAAGGGTATTGACACACATAATGTGTCTAAAATAGTGACACAACATTTTTTTGATCTTTCATGTCTTTATTGAGAACAACCAAAAAACCTTGTAGTGCTTGTGGAAAAAGTATGTGAACCCTTGAGTTAATAACCTCAAAAAAGCTAATTGGAGTCAGGTTTTGGCACACCTGGAGTCTCGTTAAGATAATAAGTTTGGAGGTGTGGACTACAGCTACTTTGGCTGATAAAAACCCCTCAAACTTTTGGAGTTTGCTTTGCACAAGAACACGCTTATGTGAGCCATGCCTTGCCAAAAAGAGCTTTCAGAGGATCTACGATCAAGAATGGTTTATGTACATAAAGCTGGCAAGGGTTACAAAGTTATTTCAAAGACTTTAGAAATTCACCAGTCTACAGTTTGGCAAACAATCTACAAATGGAGACACTTTGGGGCTGTTGGGACTGTTGCCCAGTCAAAATGACACCAAGAGCACAACGAAGACTCATCAATGAGGTAAAGAAACAAACCCGAATGACAGCCAAAGATTTGAAGGCATCATTGGAACTTGCTAACATCTCTGTTCATGAGTCTACAATACGTAAAACACTGAACAAGCAGGGTATCCACGGCAGGACACCACGAAGGAAGCCACTGCTTACTAAAAAGAACATTGCTGCACGCCTGAAGTTTGCAAAAGAGCACAGTGACACTCCACAGCGGTATTGGCAAAATGTTTTGTGGACTGATGAAGCTAAGATTGAACTATTTGGAAAAAAACACACAGCACTACATCTGGCGTAGAAAGGGCACGGCATATCATCATGAAAAAATCATCCCAACTGTAAAAAATGGTGGAGGAAACATCATGATTTGGGCCTGCTTTGCTGCATCAGGGCCTGGCCAGCTTGGAATCATTGAGGGGAAGATGAATTCCCAAGTATATCAGACAATTCTTCAGGATAATGTGAGAATGTCTGTATGTCAGCTGAAACTGTGTAGAAGGTGGGTGATGCAACAGGACAATGACCCAAAACACCGGAGCAAGTCCACAACAGAATGGCTTCAGAAAAACAAAATCCGCCTTTTGGAGTGGCCAAGTCAGAGCCCAGACCTCAACCCAATAGAGATGCTATGGATTGACTTGAAGAGGGCCATACACATGAGACGTCCAAAGAATATGACCGAGCTAAAGCAGGTCTGCCAGGAAGAATGGGCTAAAATTCCTCCTCAACGATGTGCAGGTCTGATCCACAGCTACAGGAAGCGTCTGGTTGAAGTTATTGCTTCAACAAGGTCAGGTCAACAAGTTATTCATTCTAAGGGTTCACTTACTTTTTCCACTGCCATTTTGAATGTTGAATGAGTGTGTTCAATAAAGACATGAAAGATCAGAATGTTTTAGTTATTATTTTTAGACACATTGTTTGTCAATACCCTTGACTTGGATGAAGATCAGATCAGATTAATATAGTATATTGTGCCCTGTTTTTACGGATTTTTTTAGTGTAGGCGATGGTTATGATGCACCTGCTGATGAGAACGATTCTGCATGACGCATTTAAAAAAAGAATAGACATAATTAAAAAGCATATCATACATGTTAACGCACAGCTTTATTGTAGGCTAAATAAAGTGCATTCATTATTACTGCAAAATCTGCATATCAAGCAGAGCGAGTCTGACTATTGCGTTAAAGGAATTATCATACTGCACTAGAGAAAATAAAGTGCTGGACTTGATTGATGTTAAGGGTTATTCAAAGATGTTAAGTCACAACAATGATCTTACTCTGACTGAAACATCCAAAGTGCACACATCAGAATGTATGTGTCTGCAAACATAATTATGTCTCAAGTGAATGCTTGGTGAAATGCCGGGGGAAATATTTGATCCGTCCAGGTCTTAAGGCCTTAACTCTCGATGTCAATCAAATAAATAAAATAAAATAAACATAAATAAAAACATAGACTTTACCTATAGATAGGGGTTTTTGAGTTGGTGTGTGCCAAATTTGCTGGAATTGGATGCAGTAATTTTTTACATAAAATTCACTTAAAAAAAGGATTTTCATAAAAATCTTTATTCCACTAATCAAAACATAGTAATATCAATGGCCACTACAAGGATTTAGTACCAAGGCCATGGTGAATTAGATCCTGGCTCAGCTCATCAGTGATTGGGTGAGAGCAGTTCAAACTTATTGACTGTGGAAATCAGCGGGAGGGGCTTATTATACAACAGACAAAACGCCGTAAAAGACATGCGCTCTGTGCAACTAAAACGGCGTTTTTTACGCCGTCATATGGCCAGACAGTGGCGCAAAAGGTGGCGCTTTTCGGGGCGCCTTAAAACGCCGTTAAATACGGCGTTAAGGACGGCTTTTCGCGCGGTTTTTACAGCGTTTGGATGTAAACGCGTTGCGTAATTCTGAACCATTTTGCTTTTTTCTTCCTGCATGCATAATAAAATTCTAATTTATTTATATAGCGCTTTTCGCAATGTGCATTGTTCAAAAGCAGCTTTACAGAAGAAAATCTATAAAAAACAAACAAACAGAAAAACACTTCAGGTAAAACACAGTGACCTGCTTCCAGAGGAAATCCTGCTTCCTGTTTCCTGCATCGCTGCCGGCAGCTTGTTTGTATCAGTGCGCTTACCACTTCGCTCTAATATTAGTGTATTTTATTATCATTAACTATTATTGTCGTTGCTAACTTATCCTGATATCTCAATAACCCTGTTCCTGTTATTTACTTGGAAGAGTCTAAACCAAATGTGATAGCTAACTTAACGCCGTTAGCATAGCAATAGCGTGTTAGCTTGCTTTCTGTTCACACTCTGGAATATCATCTTGCCTCTGGTTTGTCTTGTGTGCTAACTGTTTCTCTTTTTAAGCGAGTATACTACGATCCATCGAGCAACCTTGGTAAGTTGGAATTGCACTTCAAATCCGGTGAGTTATGGCTTCTATTCCTATTATTGTTACTTGCACCTAATGTCATATGTTTAGCTTAGCCTTCTCTGTCAGCTGCGAGGGCTTTATATGCGATAAATGCAGGGAAATAGTTAGGCTGACAGAGAAGATCTTAGAATTAGAGTCTCGCATCCAATCTTTATCTGAGGATAGTAAGAGTTTAACGACGATAGAAAACACTTTGGATGCGAGCAACATTAGCGCACACAGCTCGGTTCCGGTTGAAAATCCCTCGCAGCTGGTAAACTTCGTGACTGTGAGACGGCGTAGTCGCAGGACAAAACATCACTCGACTGTTCCGATTACAGTCTCGAACAGGTTTGCCCCGCTCAGTGACGCACCGACTGAGAAACCTGCTGAAAGTGCCCTAGTTATCGGTGATTCTATTGTTCGGAACGTTAACATAGAGGCACCAGCCACCATAGTCCAATGTTTACCGGGAGCCAGAGCGCCTGACATCAAGTCAAATTTAAATGTGCTGGCTAAGGCTAATCGTAAATTCAGTAAGATTGTCATTCACGTCGGCACAAATGATGTTCGACTCCGTCAATCGGAGATCACAAAAGATAACATTAAAGAGGTGTGTGAGCTCGCAAGCATGATGTCAGACACTGTAATATTCTCTGGCCCCCTCAATGCTTATCGTGGTGATGAGATTTATAGCAGATTATCATCACTAAATGGCTGGTTGTCTGAGTGGTGCCTGCAGAATGATATAGTTTTTATAAATAACTGGAAGAGTTTTGAGGGCAGACCTGACCTGTTGAAACGAGATGGTCTCCATCCCTCCTGGGCTGGGACTTCCATCCTGTCTAGAAATATGGCAAAAAGTCTTAATGCTAATGCTAAAACTTGACTCGCTGGGGCCCAGGTCAGGGAGCAGACAGTATGGCTTAACCAACTGTCTGCTTGCCGTCTCACGTCGCAGAATACACAAAATGTACAACATGTAGTAATCCGTTCTCCCAAACATCACAAAATAGAGACTGTGTCTGTCCCCCGGATTAGCAAACATAAAATAATGCGTAAACCTCTTGAAAGTAATTTAATAAACGTTAAACAAACTAAACATGAACAAAATACAGATAATCAACTGTTACGACTCGGATTGCTAAATATTAGATCTCTCTCTAATAAAGCACTTTTTGTTAACGATATGATAACAGATCATAAAATAGACATGCTCTGTTTGACAGAAACATGGCTAAAACCAGATGATTATATTGCTTTAAATGAATCTGTCCCCCAAGATTATTATTATAAACACGAGCCTCGTCTAAAAGGCAGAGGGGGAGGTGTCGCAGCACTTTACAATAACTCTCTTAGCATTTCCCAGAAGTCGAACTCTAAATATAATTCTTTTGAAGTCATGGTTCTTCATGTTTCAACACCTAATACTAAAGATAAAAC
>NC_079901.1:307664-356960 GCF_024868665.1 Triplophysa rosa
CCCCCCCCCCCCCCCCCCCCCCCCCCGAAGGGAAAATACCATAAAATTCTGCACAAACAGTTATATTTTATAATAAAAGCATTAGTGAAAATTATATTTCTCAATTGCACAAATCCTTCATTATAACATTTGAAAAACACACCTAAGAGAATCCAGTTATTTAACTATTTTGCAATGGGAACAGCAACAGCTGGTGGGACATTGAGCATTTTTTCACGTTTAGCTGTTGTGAAAACAGTCACCTTGGGTAAAATATGGATCTTCACGTAGCCGCTTTTTAACTACACATCACAAACGGTGGCCGTAACACGCAAAGTTGCAGAGGGGCTGCGTAGGGTGACAACCATGTGCGAATGCGACATTTTCAGATGTGTTAAAAATTATTTAACTTGAGCGACTAGACAGCATAGCACGTTCCGACTGGAAATGATGTATTTCAGTGTATTCCAATCAAATAATAGTGTGCGAAGTATGAATACCTTTTTGTTTAACTTTACTAGATGCTGGAAGAGAGAGTGTTTTAAAGAACTTTGTATCTACATGGGAGAAGAGCCAGAAAGCCTTGTTCAAGGATATGTGGTATGTTCATTGATCAGTGTCTTCTTTTTTCTTTCCTCTATCATTTTCTCTTACCTGATCACTTGACAGAAAATGATTCATTGATGAGTAATTGTCTATTGTTGTCCATTTGATTTTATTAATATTCTGTTGCATTCTTCTCACACTTATCTTTTTTCATATTTGTGACCCTGGACAACAAAACCAGTCTTGTGGGTCAATTTTTCGAAATTGAGATTTTTACATAATCCGAAAGCTGAATAAATCAACTTTCTATAGATATATGAGTTGTTAGAATAGGACAATATCTGGCTGAGATACAACCGTTTAAAACTGAGGAATCTGAGAGCGCAAAAAAATCAAAATATGGAGAAAATTGCCTTTGAATTTGTTAATCAGGGTCACTGTGGCAGACCATCCACTCACAAAAATAAAGTTTTTATATATTTAAGGAAGGAAATTTACAAAATATCTTCATGGAACATGATCTTTACTTAATATCCTAATGATTTTGGGCATAAAAGAAAAATCGATAATTTGGACCCACACAATGTATTTTTGTCTTTTACTAAAAATGTTCCCGTGCTACTTAAGACTGGTTTTGTGATCCAGGGTCACATTTGTGGATGTAGCCTGGAATGGATAGTCCGAAGCGCTTCTCCTTGTTGGTTGTCGATGTATGATGTAGTGTTTGGATTATTTGAGTCATGTCGTTGACCATAATCCTATTTGCATCCTAAAGCAACAGAGTGGAAAACGTCATTGTTCCCTACGGACGCTGCGTGCGCCGGATGTAACAGAGTTGGCTGATATTTTAGCGGAAATACGTCATCGCTCTGCGTGCATTTTCACTTCTATGCAGACGACACACATATATATGGGCCCATAAAGCAAAATGACAATGCAGTGCTCTCTGTTTTAACTGCTTGTTTGTCAGATATTAAAGCTTGGATGGACCGTTAGCCTCATCTGGCAACCTAAATCAAGTGCTGGGCAGCTTAGCTATTTATGTTAAACCTTCTGTTAGCAACCTGGGTTTTATCTTTGACTCGGACCTGCTACTTGATAAGCAGGTAAATGCGGTTGTTAAATCGTGCTTCTTTCATTTAAGACTTCTGGCTGAAGTTAATAGTCTTTTAACCCCTTCTGAACTTGAGAGAGTAATTCATGCTTTTACATTTTCTCGTCTGGACTATTGTAATTCAATCTATGCAGGTATTGGTCACTCCTGTATAAATCGCTTGCAATTAGTCCAAAATGCGGCTGCTAGATTCCTCACTGGAACACGTAAACGTGAGCACATTACACCCGTCCTACTCTCTCTAAATTGGTTGCCAGTTCATCTTAGAATAGAGTTTAAGATTTTATTTTTTGTTTTTAAGGCCTTAAATGGTCTGGCTCCTTTTTACCTATCTGAACTTGTGACTGTTAACATAGCGGCTAGATTCTTAAGGTCATCAAATCAGAGACTGTTAAAGGTTCCCAGATCAAGGCTAAAAAGAAAGGGTGACCGCGCTTTTGCTACAGTCGGCCCCAAACTCTGGAATGGCCTTCCTTTATCCATTAGGTTGATTACTGCAGAATCTCTGTTTAAAATAAAATTTAAGACCTACCCACCTTTTTGAAAAAGCCTATAGCATGTGAGTCATCTGGAGTGTGCTGTATTTGTATATACGTTTTATCTCTTGTTATATGTCATTCTGTTTTGTTTTTACTATTTATATTTGACAAACTTTTGTAAAGCACAATGGTTCAACGACCGTTGTTGTATTGTGCTATATATATAAAAGAAACTAAACTAAACTAAACTGCATATACCCCATAATTTGACGACACAATATGACCAAACGTTATTACAAAACTCTTTGCCTTTTTGTCAATGCATATGATTTTTGTGTGCACACATTTAAACAGATTAACAATGCCTTTGGTTTAAGTTAACTTAGTAAAGCAAGTTAAATTATTCTGGTACCACAGACATAAAGAAATAGTTTTAGAGTTATATAACACAATAACATTAGCATTCATAAATCCAGTTGGAATTACAGTTGGAAATCTGGACCGTATTCACAAAACATTTTATCTTACCACTAAGAGTTCTCCTAAACAGCACTAAAAGTTTTTAGCTACGATTTTTCTCTTAAACAAAGCTGCTGAGACAAATTTTTACTAAGGGCGGGGTTGACTATGGATGATGTCAGCATGCTTACTAACTATGCACACATTGATTGACTGATAAGAGGATGGATCTCTTTCAGCGATTTATTCATAGAAATATTGTAGAATGCGATTGCAATATTATGTTGGCATGTTCAAATAAAGGTTTACAAATAAAAATGTTGCCACATTCAAATAAAGATTTTAAAATGAGGCGGTCACTAATTAAACATGTACTGTATATGTTCAGCTAATTGTCAGCCTCTTACATGTGTGCTTCTCGTAAACAATTAGCGGATATAATTAACAGAATAATCATGGCTGATAGTAAGACATGTAAACGTAAAAGAAAACCAAACTGGACGCGAGAACAGCTGTTGCTTCTTGCCAACTTGTTCACGAAAACAAGAATTACAATCAAAGGAAAATTTGGAGTTGGGATAACCTCCAAAACCAAAAAAGATTTCCATGCATGGCTTCCTAAGGCACTGGGTCAGTGGTGTTTTTTGACAGAAGCATCCGGATTAATTCTTCACTTGTCTGGACATTGTGAAGGGGTTTATCATGGAGAGGATAATGCCATCATCCACCTGTTATCTTATCTAGACGTCCAGGATGTTTTTCTTGCTGAGCTCACCAGTGTGTTGTTTTCTTCTCAGAATGTACCAAATTGTTAATTTAGCCACTTTTAATGTTCCTGAGATCTTTCTGAAGGATGTGTAGTGTTTTTAAAATCTAACTATGGTCTGTTTCACTTGCATGGAGATCTCCCTGAACCGCATGATGTGGGTTCACAGCAACAGCTTCCAAATGCAAACACCACATGTAGAATCAACTCCAGACCTTTAACATGCTTCATTTATGACAAAATTATTTAAGGAAAAGCCCATACCTGTGAATAAAACAGCTTTTTATTCAACTGTCCCATTACTTTTGGTCCCTTGAAAAAGGGGGGGCTTCATATTAAAGAGCTGTAATTCCTAAATCCTTCAGCTAATCTGGACGTTGTCATGAATGGTGAGGGAACAAGGACACAGTACAGAGGACCCAGACGCAGACAGCGGATAAGGGGTTAACAAGACATTTAGTAAAATATAAATACAAAACAAAGACCCACGTGGGGGTAACAAAACAAAACAAAACAGGGGAATCTACAACAGGACAGGACTAAGACTAAATAGACCTAACAAGACTAAGATTAACCTAACATGAACTACACTAGACTAGACTAACACAGAACAGGCGCTCAACAGACAAACGACAATGAACCAGCACAGGACAATGAAACAAGAGGACTATATAAAGGGGACTAAATGAACTAATTAACAAGCAATAACGAGACGAAAGGGCGGGAACAGAGACGCCACACCGGAGAGAGGGAGTATATGGAATTCCAAAACTGTCTCTCGCCACATAAAACAAGAGGTTCTATCATGGTTCTGCCACTAGGTCAAGAAAAGCAATGTGGGGCAGAACCATGACACATGTGAATACACTCTAAATAAACTGACAGTGTGCACTTTAAGACAATATCCACGGTCACTACATTTTGGTACATGGCTAAAATAACAAAAAATGTGCTTCTGTCCAAATATTTATGGACCTAACTGTAAAAAACAACCTGTAGAATCTACTCAATAAAATTGAGGTAACAATTTGCACTCACTTTAAATGAGTAAATTCTACCCCATATGTTTGAGTAAAGAGCACCCAAATTTATCTATAACAAACTAAATTAAATTGGGTAAATTTTACCTAATATATTATACAAGTAATTATTTAATGAAATTTGATAATTTGTACCCTTTGACAGCAGGTATTGTTGATCCACATAATTGTTATTAATAATAAATAATCAATAAGAATAATTAAACTTTATATATTAATTATTTAGGGAAGGTTGAATTTACCTAAATTTGGTCACACAAAACACAAAAGATTGAATCATGTACTTTTTATTGAGTAATAAATAAACATTTTCCACATTTGCAGAGTCAACTCATTTACAATAAAACAAAACGTTCTGACGTCAGAAACACAGACATTAAATGAAAGAAGCATGCAGAAAAACAGACACATAACTCCGTAAACAAGAACAATAACAAAATAGCTCTATAAATCCTTCCCTTATAACACCGAGGCCTAACCAGACAATATACAGAAGCTGCAACATTTGGAAAAAGCAGCTTCATTGAAGCGGCTAATGAGGCAAAAAATAACACGGAAAATATACCTTTCATAGTGTGTTGCGAGGTCCCATCGCGACTGGACACCATGTGTAAAACAAAACCTACATCAACAGAATAAAACAATATTAACATTCCATCTGTTTCTCAGACCCTCTGTCTATTTATAGCACGTCATTCTATCAGTCGCGCTGTCCTGTCAGACATGTGCAGACAATACAACACAGAAGTGCGCCAATTACAAATCTGTTGCTATATTACAGTTAAACAAGTAAACATTTACA
The DNA here is from genome assembly GCF_024868665.1 of Triplophysa rosa. Classification (NCBI taxonomy): domain Eukaryota; kingdom Metazoa; phylum Chordata; class Actinopteri; order Cypriniformes; family Nemacheilidae; genus Triplophysa; species Triplophysa rosa. Next base: position 312,850 of record NC_079901.1, read on the forward strand.
TTCATAATGATATCAACACGTTAAACAAAATGTACCTGTAGCTCGACACATTCCACCAGTATAACGTTAGATGATCATTTGAATCCCTTGATTCCTTGTTGATGCATGCGCACTGTTCCAGCCAGGGCTAATATTTTAGGGTAAATGTTACTCAATATGTTGTCAACTATTAATCTTAACAAATAGGTAGAATGTACTCATTTTTATAAATTGTACTGTCATGAACACTAGGGAAGAACCCAATTGCAGGCAGCGAGGGATGAAGGGGTTAATACAAGAGTTTATTTAAACACAAAACAAGAACCCACGTGGGGGTAAAACAGTAACAACGGATAAACAGAGACAAAGACTAACTAAACACTAGACTAACCAAAAATTGACAAGAACTAAACTCAACACTTACTAAGACGACGAAACGGCAACAACAGGAACAGGCAATAACAGCAACATTGGAGGCACACAAGGACAGAGGTACACTGAACGCAATGACAGAGCACGAGGATTATTTAAAGGGGAACAAATCAAGAGGTCGCATTTTCATTGGCCCGCCATGGAAGCCTATCCCTGATTGGTTGACTACTTTTGACAGCCTATAATGCCTGGAACACACAGGAGGACCTCTCGAGAGCAAGAGTACCAAAGGATTCGTGGACGCACGGCAGGAGAGGAGAGAAAATTCATAAGAGAGCAGCGTATAATTGAAAGCACGCGTCCAGTTTTGTGCATGAGCAAAGGAATCTCTCCGTGCGAGTGGAGAGATTCGCGTGCGAGCGGAGAGATTCGCGCGCTCGTATTACAAGAATGCGCTCTCGCCTTGTAATAATGCGCTCTCGACATTTGTCATTAAAATAACGCCATAGCAATCAACGCAAGTCTTTGTACATGAGGCCCCAGGCCCGTATTCACAAAACATCTTAAAGGGAAAGTTATGGTGTGTTATCTTATTTTGTGTACCCTATGTTGTTAGGCATTAACAAAATTATTATTATTATTACTATTATTTTGTAAGTCATTGTACTTATGTGATTCTTAATTGATTCATTAAAACATGTCATTAATCATTAATGGCTGTCCTATAGCCATGAATAACTGATACAAATGTTACAATAGAAAAAACGTACTAATTTTGAATAGGGCTATAGATTTTAATCTGCAATAACATAACGTTACACTAAAACATCATGATCAATTTGAAAATAATGTCCTAATACCTGTAGCAGTTGTTTGTCGCTTGAATTCTGCGATCTCTGCCCTTGCCTGACTCTGCGTAGAATACCTGGACAAAAGTGGGAAAGCCGCATTTATTTGCACACGTATGTCTTATTTTGTTATTTCAGTCCTTAAAATATCTGAATGCATGGTAACTGCCTAAAAGAAATGTAATGATATTAAACATTTAATTAATCTTATACTACAGGGATGTTGAATGCTTCAATCTGATTGGTTGACAAGCGTTCTATGGGTATATATTAACTTTCAGTAAATGCACACCTATGAAGGTGTTCCAGGTCTGCTGACCGCATTACAGTTCCATATCACTTCGTTAAAGTTTAACAACATTAATGTAAAACTTCAGGTTCCTTTCGAACACTAAGTTTCTTTCTGTGTTTTGGATCAGCAGTGAAATCAAATCAGAAATAGGTTGGATGTTGTGAGAGAATTCTTCTGCAGATCTGGGAGCACAAAACCAAAACCAACCAGTTCATAATTTGCGCTCCAGTGGTATTCTGGTCAGTGGTCAGTCTTGTCATACCTAAAGGCCGTACTTCATTTGGTCGTCACTCATTTCAGTTTGCTGCTGCTAATGACTGGAGTCATTTGCAGCAGACCTTAAACCTCCGTTCATTTGTTTCATTTGCAGCTTTTAAAAGCCTAATTTTGTCATTTGTTCAAGATCATTGTGCTTGTTTTTAGTAAATCGATTGTTTGTTTCTTCACTGTTTGTGACTTTGTTCATAATTGTTTATATTTGTGTAATTACTGAACCTGCTGCTTCTTATGCTTCTTCTTGGTCAGGCCGTCATTGTAAGTGAGAACTGGTTCTCAATTGACTTACCTGGTTAAATAAAGGTGTAAAATTAAAAAAAGACACAGAGAGGCATCAAGCTTTAGAACTCATTTATTTCAGGGAAGACACGTCTTTATGTAGTGCACAATAAGACACACCTGTTACAACCAAATAAGGTATAGGAACTATATGGACCAAAATGTGTAGGGTCTGTTTATAACCCAACAAACAACATGACAAAGAATGTTGGTCCCCTTCTCTATGTGGTGTTGCATACAATAGGCTATATTTATAGTTTCTGGGGAACTAAAACCTAACAATTAATAAACATTGATAGCCTACTGGTTTGTTTTCCTCTTCATGCTGCTTAACCACCTTATTTTTGGTGCAAATGTGGGCGCCGCCATCTTTGAGCTGTTTGTGTTTAGACTTCTGGCTAACAGTATTGCGAGTGAGACAAGTGTGCTGGTTTGACTGGCAAGTTCATATTTATTATGGAACCCAAAGGTACAAGCTTAATGTGTGCAGTTACAGGTTGCCATAATAGCCGGTAAAAATGTCTACAAAACATTTGTTTTGACCTTAATCCACGCAACAGAGCTGAACCGGGATGTCACGCACCAGATATTGTCCTATTCTAACCACTCATATATCTATAGAAAGTTGACTTATTCATCTTTCAGATTATGTAAAAATCTCAATTTCGAAAAATTGACCCACAAGACTGGTTTTGTTGTCCAGGGTCACAAATGTGGAAAAATATCATTGTAATACATAATTATATGTAAAGAAAACATATTTAGCACAACTCTCTTACTGTATTATCAACACAAGGAAGACACAGATTTATGAAAATAGAGTTTATTAACAAAAGACATACAAGAAAAACTAAGTGAAGTAAGGTTGGAAAGGTAAAGTGCAAATTAAGAACAGAACATGATAGTTACTGATGAGTGGAGGAACGTTCTCGGTTTGTAATAAGATGAAGACCTTATTTATAATTAAACAAATATGTATGTATTTTATAGTCATACATCACCAAAACCCAGAGGATGCCTACCTGACAAACCCAGTGAAGCCTCAGACCAAAACTATTCTTGACTGCTGCTCCCGTCACGTATAAAGTGTAGGATGTGTCCTATTGGGCGAATCAACTGTGCTGGGATTACAACACCCAATATTAGTTCTACTAAGCGAATCTGAACGAAATAACTATTTGTTACACATTTGGTGACCAACTACTTCTCCAGTTAAATGCCTAACCGTGTTTACGGCTGAACCACACACACACCTACAGCTAGATGCTCATCCTCGTGCCAACTCAACCCTTCCTAGCATCTTACCGCGGCTCATAGAGGCACGAGGCTTTACTCGTCACCGACTGACTGCTTCTTCAAGCCCCTCCATCACTCTAGTCGAGATCTTACAGGAGCGCACTTCTTCTATGCTTTCATCACAACCCTCCTGCTGCCTTCTGCATCTTACCGTCCTGAAAATGTCTTCCTTTCTGTCACCCATGGCCGGAGAACGAGCGGTGTCCAGATGGCACAAGTCTCTTCCCACACTTTCACCTTCTCTTTTCCCTTTCATTTCTGGAAGAAGCCGCCAACATTTAGCACACTTTTCCAGAAACAACTCTGCGACGACCTGCAAGCGTTGGCCCGATCCACACTTCCTACACCTCATTTATAAAAACCTCTCGTTGTTCTGCATTTTCCAGTCCGTGTACTAATCTTGCTTGCATTTTAAACGCGTCGTTGTATACTTCAAATATTGTTTCTCCCTTACGTAGTATTGTTCCCTGCTTTGGAAACAAGTGTCTGCTTAACAAATCAATGTAGCATGAATGTAAATGACCAGGATGTCTGTTTGAAATGTGGAACAGACCTGTGTTTCTCAAGGACTTTGTGTTGGGAAAAATGACACGCACAAAAGCTCTGATGAATCAAATATCTGACAACATTCAGGTCTTTAGCACTGGAGGAGACGGGGGCTAGTTGTCACACTTTTGGCTTTGAAGTGAACATTGCACAAGGTAGTATATACAACTCTTTTGCATTTGAACAAATGTAAAGTGTATTATTGGCTGTTGCATCTTTGCAACAACCATGAAATAAATGACCTAATAAGTTGTATAAAACGGCAAAAATACAATCAATGAATTACAACATATAAACACCAGTGTCAACATATATAAGCATATTACAAACATTGCCAAGCCACCATTACAGAAGTGTATGATGGCACTGTGTGAACCGTTTGTACAACAACTAATTCAAGAACATAATAGTGCAATATTCCACAGCCATACTACGAGTTATCATCTGGGTGTTTAAACCCATCACACCAAACCATTGCTAGAGAAATCACATTCACCAAAACCCCCTGTGTGACTACTAGCCCCAATCGCTCCTTGATGCAAATCAAAGTGCTTTTGTGACCTTTCTGGATAAAGCCATTACTCAGTGCTCTCAGGATTTCTGCAGGGTTTAGTTACAATTGGTAACATTGTAGTGCGTGTTCTTTTTAGGGATGTAACAATATTATGGATATCGTGTTATTGCAATAGCAACGTTGTCTCAATATTATGGTGGTCACATGACTGTATGAAACGATAGGTCTTCCGGGCCTAACAGAGAGAATGTTGGAAAAAATAATAGATGTCACCTTTAGCAAGGTCCATCTGATGCAATTATTTTATTTTATAAAGGTATTTTAGGTCATTTGACCCATCTCATACATAACTCATACCTCTAAGCAACAGTTAGACGACCAAGAAAAGTGGATGCTTACGGCTCGTTTCCAACTCATCATTTGTCATTTTAAATATTGCAATAAATATTGTACAGTGGAGTTTATACCGAGGTATTATCATACAGTGAGATTTTGATATTATTACATCCCTAGTGCGTTTAAATCCTTTGAAACAAGCACAAAGATCAACAAAGCAGAAGAGAATCTGAGTGTCTGACAAGTGTTTTGCAGCAGTACAGAAATTGTTTTATTATATATATATATATATGTATATATATTCATATATATAAATATATATATACATACACACACACACACACACACACACACACACACTGAAGGCCTTTAAAATCTGGAAACAAAAACATTGTACATTAGATGGGGGCATGAATTCCCGTCATTTCCGGGTTCATTGTGTTTGTCTGGTTTGCTGGCTATGGGCACTTCTGAAGATCTTGGCACCTCAGTCAGAATGTCCTCGATTCATGTCCATGACATCAGATGACATCAGATCAGATCCGTGTAAGCTGGTGCCACAGACTGGAGGGCAGAAGACTTTCAACCTTCTCCATGATGAAGTTCAGAGGTGCAAACAAGGTGCTGAGGAACTGCGGTGGAATAAAAGAACAAATGAAGAGTTGTGTTCAAATGTACTTCACATATACGGAGAAACATGAACAGTTAAGACTGGTGTAGAGAAAGTCTAATGAACACTCGTAACACCATTCACGTGTAATATTCAGTAGTCCGTTTCTGCTGCATCATAAATCATGAATTTGGTTGGGATTAAAATAACATCTTTACTAATCATTAAGAATGCTCCCATTTAAACAACATGGTATTTGAATCATGCGGGAGTTGTGTCATGAAAGAAACGAACTGAATGATGACGTGAACTGTGTGAAGTGCTGTTGTTCATGTCACTTATCAGCTTAGTTTCATTAGTGTTACTCTGAAATGTGGAACACGCATCATGTAAGAATGAGTAAGCATGAATGTACATGTACATTTATTCATTTAGCAGACGCTTTTATCCAAAGTTGGGTAACCAATGGAAACAATTGGGTCAGCATTAGGACAACAAAAAGCATAAGCGCAGTAAAACATGTCTCACAAAGCCTACTGCAGTGTACAGAGCCAAGGGTTTTTTGAATGTCCATTTAAAGCAATGACGCTATTGCTTCTGCTCTTCTATACAGTGATGAACTCGAGCTGTGATCCACAACACGCATAAGATGATGGGACCCTGAACGCTGCTGTCGTTCTCCTGTTCCAAACCACGTGAAAGATATATCTGCTAACTTACCGCTTTAGCAAAAACCCCCATGAGCTCTGGGAACTGATGCGTGAGGAGCGCCAGCATCGCTGTGAAGGAGCAGAGACCGGCCGTAAACAGAATGAAGAACGGCAACTCCTTCTTGGGATACACCGACACCTCGTGGAACACTGCTTACACGCAAAAACACACGCAAACTTCATGCAGCATCTCCACAGATTAAGAAGTGAAATGATGGCTGATCCTCAAACCAAACAATGAAGCAAAAAACAACATTACTACACAAACACACCGTGGCTTTATTTGGTCTTTCAGTTCTGTGAATTCAACATCCATCACAGGCTTCACATGCTTTTAACTCTTAAAAGAAGAGTTTACATCTTGGAGTTTGGCAGAGAAAAATCTTTTTCAAGAGTCCTCCAAGCAAACACAGAACACTCACCTAACTTAACTTTTTGGTTTCTCAGCGACTGACCACTTTATTAACTCCTGAAGTGCCGAGCTTTATATGCTGAAGACAGCGCATCTGTCAGCAGTAATTTACTTTACATTGACGGACAAAACGAGACTTCAGCTGAAAAATAGCAGACACAAAATGGTTATGTTCTTATTCACAGCAGCGAGACTTAGAACGTCGCTATGGTTACCAGTGTGTCAATCATCACATATGCGGGAGGGACTACCTGTTCCGTACACATTTAGTGAATTCACTCCTGCATATAAATGCGGCTGTCACTTTGCAGCGTGTATGCGGTCGCATTTTTCCGCAGTAGAGGCCACGTACTGCATCTAATTTGGGCACCGAATGAACTCCTGAAAATGACAGGTAGTAGGGGTGGGAATCGCAGGGTACCTCCCGATACGATTCGATACGCGATACAGGGCTCACCATACCGATGATATCACAATGCGCCGATTCTGCGATAATCGATTTATCGCTTGGCAATTCTATAACAATACATCACGACATCTGTAAATGAAGGGAAAAAAGGATCTATTAGATGAGCATTTTTAGTGTGTTCTGCACGAGCACTGGCGGGTGAGAGAGAAAGCGCCGGACTGGAGCGAATCACGAAACTACAGACTGAAAGAAGGTCAAAAGAGTATTCCCAACTTGCAGAGCGCCGAGTTAACCACGTCTATTTATTTACATTCACTACGAAATCCAAAGTGCGCCCAAACTTTTGATTTAAAAGACGCTGGCACATCTCTAATTTGTTGTTGGTCCGCCATTATGCTCGTATTTCTTCCCCGCTGTGATTACAATTTCCGTTCATCTGACCATCCGTAATCTGGGAGCGTCACCACAAGAAATATGTGGGTAGTGCCGTTCTGGTAAGCACAGTGTAGGTATGAATTTAGATCTTTTGTATTTGAAAAAGAATCGATACTTTGTGCCAGAGTAACGATAACATGAACAATAACCAAACAAAAAAGGGTTATAATGGAAGAGAATGTGGCAACACTGCGAGAGCGCTCTGTGAAAACGCTACTTTAGCTCACCCTGTTGAAAAACCAGCATATGCTGCTTAGGTATGTCTTGAAGCACAGTAGCTGGTTTAAACTGGTCATGTGCTGGTCCTAAGCAGCTAGCTCATGACCAGCTTAAACCAGCTCAAATCAGCTACCTTGCTTCAAGACATACCTAACCAGCATATGCTGGTTTTTCAACAGGGCAAAATGTGGAACATAACCAATCTTTAGCGGAAAACAACACACCAAACAGATGAAACTCTTGGGATTATGTTTTCTTACTGCTGCGGTCAACGCATTGCTATAGTTACAACTCCCGCTCCTGACACACATGGAACAATCGCTTAGTGAACTCACGAAATGGGGTTGTCACTCCCGAAACTGCAGTGTGTACGTGGCCAGAATGCGGTTGTCACTCCAGTAAATTCGTGAAGTTTGTGTCTACAGAACAGGATTAAGCACTAAACGGTGAAATGACAACTGAATTTAATTTAACATAGTGACTGAACGAGTGATGTACACTCAAAATCAGAGTGCATTGTGGGTAAAAAGTAGTGGACGAATGTAGAGAATGAGTTGTTCACTCAGAATTTGGATAACACTACAAAACCTGATATAGTGTCCTATATAGGAGATAGGGGACAAATTTTGACACAGCTTTGCTTTTTCATATTAAATCTAAGATAAAAGCAATCTAAAGATTTTGTCTTGACAGAAGACATTTAGACGACTAACTTGTAAGACTATTTTAAGACAGATTCGTGCGACTGGTCGCTGGACTGTCACTGAACAGAAGAAACAGGCCAAACAAAGACGAAGTGTAGCTCTCAAATGAAGACGCTAATTTGACTTTTGGATTAAAAGAGATGTTGAGCGCTGTCCTTTTACACATGAGGAGTTTTCAGATAAAGCGTAATGTTGAGGAAAATCTCTTACTTGGTAGCAGTTCTCTGTCCGCCGTCTCTGTGCACACTGGATATGGATAAAACAGATGACCTTTCTCCAGAGGATATGGAATCATTCTGAAAGCTGAAACATCACAGAACATGTTTATTTTAAAGCTGTGAGATTCATTTATATCGCTGGCTCACATTGTCATGAAAATAACAAATACTGGCAATAAATAACAGCCGCCGTACTGGAAAGCAATTCTTCTACAGTATTTACGAACCGTTTGGTTCTGATGTGTGCAGTCAGTATTTCTGGTCACATTTCTCTAATTATCCCTCTGAAAAGCTCATGAATGCTAAAGAAAGGTTTGTCAAACACATTTGTTGTCACCAGTTTTACAATAGTTACAAGAGTGAATAAAAGATAAGGGGTTAATAGCAGACTATATCAAGCTTTCAGGTTTCAACAGTGCTACCCAGAATCTGTTGAGAGAGTTTTCTTTATTCAAGCGAGCGTGTTCCTGTTTTCCGGTTTTCATGGTACTTTGAATATTGTGAACGATGCAGCTGACAGGGCTGCATTTGGATGATCATTGGTAGGTAGAAGAATGAGCGGGAGAGTCATTTTTCAGCTCTTCTGTGTAAGAGCTACAAGGCTCTGGTTATTCGCTGATCACAGGGTTAAGCATGTGGTGTAGGTGTTAGGGGTGTAACAATACATCCATATGGATTACATTTCTAACGATACGATGCATCGATGCCACACGTCAAATATCCATGTGAGGTACCTTTATTTTGACACTCTCCACGTCTCCATTCCTCACGTAACGTCTGTATAAGTGTGTTTTTGTTAGTTCAGCTTTTTCACTATATTCATTTTGCCGTGGAGCGCCGTCACACCAAAAATCCTCCCCACCACGGCTGCAGCTGCTCGGTGACGCACTCATTCCTAATTTGTCTCGCCAGTGTTGCTAAGTTAGCAACCCTTTCACTAGTTTTAGTGACTTTTGTTGAGTAGAGGCGCATACAGACAAACTTAGTGACTTTTGGATAAACCTTAACTTTCATTCAGTGGGAAATTGTCGACAGTACAACTGCCCTGCAAGGGCAAGGTCTCGCTTTCCCGGAGGAGGGATCGCCTCTCTCTCTCAGCGTCTAACTTACTACTCTGCGAAGGGAGAAGCAAAAGTCACTAGATGTAAAGCCTACAACCTTTAACGTTAGCCAAAAATGCTAGTTCCCTTTCTGTCGGTCTCTCGACGTTGTGTCGAACCGACAGAATGGGGTTTGTCTTGAGAACCTATCATCTTCTGAGTATTTAGAAAAGGCCAATGAAAATTGGCGAATGAAATTTGCATGCCGGGCTCCTCCCCGGATGTCCGGGTATAAGAGGGCCTTCATTCATTCATTCAGTCACCTTTTGTTCTTCAGAGCCTACGCATCTGATGAGCTTCTCTACGATCTGGTGATCATTCTTTCTGCTGGAATCTACGACGTGGACAGCGGACGGTCCCTTCCTGCAGTGACTCTCTCCTGGGCGTCTCGGCAGTTCCGGAGGTGTTCGAGCAATTTCCTTTTCTAAAAGAGCAAATTTCTCCAGCGTGGCTTGTCCCGCTGTTCTCATGGGTGCAACACACTCATCGAGGAGGGGGACGGACACAATGCCTGCTTCCAGTTCACTGCGGGCGGTGACGATTCAGACATTGCGTCACAGGTGGCTGTGTTCCCGCAGGACTCAGCCACCACCTCGTTTGCTCCCCGTTCTGTGGCGGCAGGACTACGGCCCTGCCGTCCGCTACGGCAAGCAGCGAGGGTGATATGAGGATTACTGTGAGCGATAATCCGCCAGCCACGGGCTCACGGACCGTTCACACCTCGTCTCCCTCGTCTGACCGTTCCACAGGAGACGGTCCGCCGTCTTATTCCTCAATCACGTATTCGGACACGATGCGTGATGATGAGAGGTCTCTTGCAGCATCGGGGGGTGACATACTGCCATCTGACGATTCCACGGGCTCCCTCCCTCGGGGGGTCGAGCCCAGGAAGAAGCGGACGTCGAGATGTCAGCCATGCTTTCCCGGGCCGCCGTGAGTGTTGGGTTGCAGTGCCCGCACTGCCTTTCCCGGCGCTCGCAGCTGGTTACATGGCGCCTCGGGTTTGAGCGCGGCTCCGAGCCGCGCCCGCCCCCAGTGCCGTGTTTACCGGAAGTGCATGAGGAACTTGGTAAGACCTGGAACGCCCCTTTCCAGCACGTTTTACGTCAAACAAAGTTCAGTCACCCTCTCTTCCCTCGAGGTTGAGACAGCTGGAGGATACGTTGTTGTCCCCCAGGTGGAGTATGCCGCCGCGGTGCTCGTGCCCGTAGGCGGCGGCCCTTGGGGGGGGGCGACCTAGACTCCCGTCCAAGGCATGTGGCATCTCGGCATCTCTGGTGTCGAGAGCTTACATTGCGGCAGACCAAGCTGCCTCCACTCTCCACGCTATGGCTCCTGCCAGGCCAGGGCATTGAGAGAGCTCCACGAGGGTAAAACCGACCCAGCACGTATGCAGGAACTCCGCGCCGCCACCGACCTCGCTCTACGGGCGACCAAGGTGACCACGCGGGCCCTGTGTCGGACGATGTCCACACCTGTGGTCCATGAGAAACTCCTCTGGCCGATCCTTGCACAGATGAGTAACGCTGAGAAGGGCCGCTTTCTCGACGCACCCGTCTCGCAAGGGGGGGGGGCTGGTTGGTGTTACTGTCGAGTCACGGCGGCCCCGCTCACCCCCCCGCCCGTCGGGGGGGCACGAGACTCGCATGCGGCCTCCCCCGGAGGGTCCTCGACAGTAAAGAAGCAGTCCTTCGTGCCGCGACTCGGCCGCCTTGGCCGTCGAGTCCCGTGCAATGTCTGCTTCTCGGCAGCCCTGGTCCTCTTCGACGCCCTCCAGCTCTGGCGCCCCCCACTCAGGCGGCCCCCCCTGGAGGCGACAGCGAAGAGGAGACCATCGCCCCATCAGGCCGCGGCGAAGCGGCCCTCATGGGAAGACCTCAGAGGGATCGAGGCTACCATTGGGCCCGACCCCAGCCACATCGCTGGGTAGTCGGATAGGGACGGATCCTGCCCCGTCTCTCCATCTGCTGGCCCCCTCCGGGGGGCTAGTGCCCACTTACTCTCTAAGGAGAGTTTCCTCTCTCTCTGGGTTATCACAGCCGCTCCCACCCTCTGCACGACGGTGAACGGCAAAGCGCAATGTCGTCTATAAACACCAGCCCTCAGCACTCTCAGTCAGACAGTGCGTTGAGCTGCGCAGTCGCCAGGCAGGAAAAACAGCAGAGCCGATCTCCTCCCCGGGGGACCTCCCCCGGCAAGGAATCCATACTGCTAGCCATCGAACCACCCCCCGGAGGGACGATGAAAAAGATCGTACCTTTAGTCCCGTCTCATTTCTGGGAGCCTGTCCGGCTTCCCAGACTGTCAGGCTGGCTAGGGAAGACGATCCGTCTCGGCTACGCGATCCAGTTGCCTCACGCTTCGGGCTAAGGCCGCCACCCTTCTGGTGAAGGGAGTGATAGAGCCCGTCTCACCAGCCGAGATGTTTGGCGGGTTTTACAGCCTGTACTTCATTGTCCCAAAGAAAGGCGGGGGTTGCGCCCTATCTTGGGTCTGTGTGTTCTGAACAGGCACCTACACAGTAGCTGCCTTTCAGGTTGATCACGCAGAAGCGCATCCTGACATCCGTCAGGTGTCAGGACTGGTTTATGGCATTCGACCTGAAGGACGCGTACTTCATGTCTCGATCCTCCCTCGACATCGGCCGTCCGACGGTTCGTGTTCGAGGGACGGGCATATCAGTACAGGGTCCTCCCCTTCGGTCTGTCCCTGTCTCCACGAGTCTTTACGAAGGTCGTGGAAGCCGTCCTCCTTCCCCTTAGGGAAGGAGGTGTGCGGGTACTATACTATCTCGATGACTGGCTCAGTTTGGCATTCTCGAGATCTGTTGTGTACACACAGGGACCTGGTGCTCTGGCACCTAGATCGGTGGGGCTACAGGTCAACTGAGAAGAGCAAGCTCTCCCTGGTGCAGAGCATCCTCTTTCTCGGTAGGGAACTCGACTCTGTCCTCATGAGCGGCCCTGCTCACCCCCCGCGGGGGGCGCGAGACCCGCGACGAGGAAGCCCGCTCCCACGCGGCCTCCCAGAGGCAGTGCGACTGACTACAGAGCGCACCCGATCAGTGTTGAACTGCCTGAAGCTTTCAGACAGTCAGCGGTCCCCCAGAAACAATTTCAGAGGCTCCTGGGATACATGGCATCCTCGGCGGGGGTGGTCCCCCTCGGGTCGATGCACATATGACCGCTCCAACACTGGCTACAGAGTCAAGTTCCTTGGAGAGCGTGGCACACCGGCAGCAGGCGTTTGGTCACACGCTTCTGCCAACACACACTAACCCCCTGGTCTCCTTGACCTTCTTGTGGTTGGGGTGCCGTGTGCAAACGGGCAAGCTCGGGGCGGTGGACGGGCCCCCGCCTGCGTTGGCATTCAACTGCCTAGAGTTGTTGGTTGTGCTACTTGCATTGAGGAGGCTACTACCTCTCGTGCAGGGCAGGCACGTGCTGGTCCGGTCGGACAGCACAGCTGCTGTGGCGTATATCATTGGGTTCACTCACGGCAGCTAAACATGACTCGCCCGACGCCTCCTCCTCTGGAGTCAGCAGGTGATCAGTTCCCTGCGAGCCACACACATCCCAGGCGGCCGATGCGCTCTCTCGTCAGTTGACGCCTTGTGGGGAGTGGCGACTCCATCCCCGCGCAGCCAGCTCATTTGGGAGAGGTTCGGCCAGGCACACGTGGTCCTGTTGCCTCCCCGGACTCCACCCATTGTCCGCTTTGGTACTCCCTGTCCGAGGTAACCCTTGGCATGGATGCCCTTGCGCACAGCTGGCTGCGGGACAAGCGGAAGTACGCTTCCCCCCAGTGAGCATGAAGTGGTACTAGTTACGCCCCTTGGCCTAACCAGGACTTGGTTCTCGGAGCTAAGGCTCTGACAACGACTCCCCCCTGGCCGCTCCCCCTGGCGAACTGCTTCCCCAGGGGAAGGGGCACGTTACGGCATCCCAGGCAGAACCTGGACTCCATGTCTGGACGGGACGAGGAGATCCTGAGTGACCCACCCCCGGTCTGGTTGGGACATCACTCAGGCTAGGGCTTCGGCCACTGGGCGGCTATACGCCCATAGGTGGCGCCTCTTCTCGTCCTGGTGCTCTTCTCGGTGAGAAGACCCGCGGAGTTGCTCGGTCGGGTACGAGCTGTCCCGTCCTCAAAAGAGACTGGGAAGTAACCTCTCCCCCTCCACACTGGGAATGTATGTAGCCGCTTCGGCCGCTCATCATGACCCAAGTGCTGGGTAGCCTCTGGGACAGCATGGCCTGGTCATTAGGTTCCTAAGGGGCGCGAGAGCGTGACCACCTTCCGCGCTCCGTACCCTCTTGCGACCTAGGTGCCTCCTTGCGACCTTGCGATCCCTTCGAGCCTCTCGGGATTGCCACTCTTTCTCAGTCCTGATAAATACGGTTTTCCGCATGGCGCTCACCTCCAAGAGGGTAGGGGATCTGCAAGCACCCTCCATGTCCACAGATTGCCTAGAACTTGGGGCCGGGATTCTCACGTTATCTTGCGCCCAGCAGTGGCGATCCCGCCTCACTTCATTCCCCTCGGGTAAAGAACAGGCATTCCATCCATCACTAGCACCCTTCCAGGGGACAGGCTGGGCAGAGCAGCCCTGCCCCCTTAGGCCGGGGTACAGTTGAGTTATCTCCCACATAGCTCTAACCCGACCTAGTGCTCCAGACGTGGTAACCCCCCCCTCCGTGGGCTGTTCCGTCTGATGTATCCTCATGAATGGTTCCCACCTTGGCAACCCATGACCTCCCCAGGTGGACTCCCACCTTGCGGTTAACTCCTGCAGTCCACACATTCCTCCCATGAGTTCTCCCCTGATGGTGAGACCATGTGGTGTCTCCACTATTCCTCCCTACCGTAGGTAGTGGCCTCTGCAGCGTTTGTATACAATATGTTGTATTAAACATGTTCAGAAAGTAGAAGCAAAACAGGTCTGAAGTTGCAACACACAAAACTACGCGATGACATCATGAATATGTTAACTGGCATCCAACGCCACAGTTCCATAAATTCCTAGCGGAAACACTGTAGTTTATTGTTGCAAATGTCCCACTTGGGACAGAGAGTGTGCAGTTTTCAAAGAGTTTAATTAAACGTTCATCTTACAAATTTGTGTTGCATTCGTGAGTTATAAAAAATGTAACTGCTTGTGTAAACTAGGCAAGTAATATCAAAATATCGATTAAATGAACCGAATTGTATCGCAAGAATCTCAGAGGTATAAGCAAATATCGCATCGCTGGTGGAGAAAATCGATATTGCATTGTATCGTGATGAACTGTACGATTTAGACCCCTAGTCGGTGTGTAGAAAGAAGCGAAAGTATGCCAACAGAGATCCAGAAGAAAATCTGGATGTTGTCATCATATCAGTGATACGAGAAGCCATGTGCCTGTAGAAAAGGGCCTAAGGATGTTGTGTAGATGGAGAACAGGAGTGGTCCAAGCATTGATCCCTGAGGAACCCCAGAGACGTTGTGAGCTCTGGACAACTCACCCCATCAAGACACCCTGAATGATCTATCTGAGAGGATTTGAATCAGTAGGGTGGAGTTGCTAGGACGATCTGGTTGTTTACCGTGTCGAAGACTGCAGATAGATCTAGCAGAATGAGGACAGAAGGTTTAGACTTCTACTTAGTTTCTAACTGCAGTTTTACTTTTTTTCTGAGATTTGTTTCCGAGTAATATACTCAGAGATGATCTATGAAATATAAATAAGGAAAGTGTCCAGCAGATAACAGACTGAAAACATTCAACAGTACATGCAACGTGGGTCTATCGTTTACTACAGCTGAAAAGTACTTGAATTCACTTTAACACAACGCGAACACACAAACCACACAGAAAGACCCCCACCCCTCCACCAGCCCCTGGGACTCAAGTCGGGGTGTATTTTGAGTCAGCTTATGTGATTGTGCGAGTGTGTGATTGAATGATAAAAGAGTAAATTCGTGAAAACTCTCACTCACTTCCCTCCCAGGTGCAGTGGAGGAGGTTCAGTGCTCCCTCCACTCTCTTCCAGTGCTGCAGGTGGAAGAAAGCATATGCTATAGCCTCACTGTCACCTCGCTTCAGTATGTGCTCCGGTGGAAGTATCAAACTCTTCATCTCTAAGAGGTACTGCAGAAAGACAGAGATCATATGTCAGCATATAAAACATGTACTGTGATGATTGACAGGTGTTTGTCTCACTTTAGGTACATGTGGATTGAACTCCACCGCTCTGTGTATGGCTTCTACTGCGTTCATTTCTGCTGTGCTTAAACCTCGTCTGGATGCTGCTTCTGGTGAAAACCTACAGAATTAAGCTCAATGAATATATTTGTATGTACTTCACAGCAAAATATAAAGCGTATCCATTTGAGTACAGAGAGGAAAGTAACACACTTGTCAGATACTGCTCTGGCTTTTAGAAGAGCCGCTGTGTAGCAGATGGTTGCAGACTTTGGCAAACTGATGTCTGTGAAAAAAACACACAAAGAAAAACAATCAAAACTCATTCAGGTATTCAACATATGCCACTGCATAATTAAAACTAACTACGACAGTCGCGATCTGAAAACTGAAAGAATCACGATTACAGCATTACATTTTGATCTGCTACAACCAATCACAGTTCAGCGTATGAATATACCTGCCAATCAGAGGTGTTTAAATGATTCACCGGTGCTGAAGTTTAATTTCATCCAGAGAAACTGTTAGCTTAGCTCACTACATTTGCCAAATAGCTTACAAGTATGTTACAATTAGGTCCATAACTATCAATAATATAAATAATCAAGTAATCTGACACTGATATATTTTTAAACATTCACAAATGAAATAGACGTGCGTAAACTGTAATACGACACATGTGTTAAAAAGAAAATCTGTATGTGGACCACTCTACAGATGCAAACTAATGCAAACTGCTGTCCCACATAAAAAAGTATTCAAATCTAAATTATTTACTAAGATCCTTCTATCATCTTTCGAAACCCACGATAATATTTATAATATCAGTAAGCTCATTTATTGGGTACTTTCAATTGGGAGATGGGTGTCCCGAACCCAAACCCCTAAATTTCAACTTATGAAAATTACTTTAAAACATTTTTGGCATTTTTTTCCGTTGTTGTTTTTAAAAATATATTTTTGATGTTTTTAAAAAAGTTCAAAAAATATTTTATTAATATTTTATTTTTAAATTATTAAACTTTATGTAAAAAAAATGTGTCCTGGATTTTTGTCACTACCGAAACAGTGTATGTTTCAGTCCATTGGCTGAGACTGATTTTAGCCACACCCCTACATTATGGATCAAGAATCATTACTGTGTCCCTCTCTCTAATAGCTACATGGTGAGTAGATCGGTCTTATCATTTTGAAGTAAATGTGTTAAAAAGTCTGAAAATCTGTGTGTAACTTTATAGAAGGTCTCTAACAAACATCTTTTTTCTGCAATTAATCAAACTTTTTTGGGTGTTATTCCATAAAATTTAGTTTTTATGTTTGTACATCTGTTCAGAACTGTGCTTGCAAACCATGTGCTGATTAGCATCTTTGAGCTAGGCTCAAAAGTATTCAAAAATTGTCACTGCCAAAACAGTCACGAGCAAAACGTATCACTGGGTATCATTGTTTCGGTAGTGGCAAAAATAGTTTCGGTAGTGACAAAAAGAAACACTTAATCCTTTATTTGGGGAAATAAACAAAAGTCAGTACAGTTATGCAAATCATTAGTATTTTAGTATGTTATAGTAGTGATATACAGTAGTATGTGAGCTGTAGGTTTTCTTTTAGATATTTACTGTCAGATGCGTGTCTGCTATATGTGCAACATAGTTAGTTATTTGTATTAACATAAAATGTTGAAAGTCTGATTCAGCTGGCAAATTAAATATTGTGATCACTACCAAAACATTACCATCACTACTGAAAATGTGTGTGTCAAGACCGGATCATGGGATGATTTGTCAAAAATAAAGTATGTTAAATTATCAACTAAGATGTCATGATAGTGTTTGGTTCAATGTATATATAAACGAATGAATCCTTAACTTTGAAATTGGTATGATCAATTTTATGCCTTTTACACAGAAAGATTGGATTCAAAATACAACAAATCTCATAAATTACACTTGAAATATTGTTAAAATTGTAAATGTTATTGATTTACATGTGGAAGCATTTTTTTAAAATAGCAAAAAATATATTGAAAAAGTAGATTTAAACAAAATCTTAATATGTAAATATAATCCTTTTCATTCATTTATATATTATTGTGTTTCGGTAGTGACAAAATGTGGGGAGGAGAAGAATTTTCCAAAACCTTCTGAAATTACAATAAGAACATTAACTGCACAATTACTAGAAATGTGTACCTTTGATATTATACAATTTGTACACATAAAAAACTCTTTTTTTCAAGATGTTTCCAACTCTGATTTTGAGAATGGCCCATGTAGGTGTGTAAAGAAAAATATATGACAAAAATGTGGCAATAATGCAAACAGTACAAATGTCAGCTTGCAGCGTAAATGCGATTTGGTGCTGTCGTCGTTTATTAGCTTATTAAAATGTAGTGAACAGGTCCCTATGTGGAATGAAACCCCAAAAGTCCCAAGTCATTGAGACTCATCTGACGGTGGATGTGTATGCAGGAATGAGTTTGTGCTCGTACCGTCATATTTGGCAAGCACAGCCTGTACATCAGCGTAGTTCTGCAGCTCTAGAAGAGACTCCAACAGGTTCTCGTGAATATTAAACATGCTGAGCAGAGGAAACTCCTTCATTAACTGCAGAAAACACCACATATCCCATCACATTCCACACGCAGAAATATACCACTTTTTATTATTTCCATCAAGCTGTTTTCAGCTATAATGCCACCATAAACATAATTGATATACAGCCAGAGGTGGGTAGTAACACGCTACATTTACTTCGTTACATTTACTTGAGTAACATTTACGAAAATATGTACTTTTTAAGTAAAATTAAAAGTGTGAACTTTTACTCTTACTTGAGTAAATTTCTAATAGAAAATCTCTACTTTTACTTCGTTACATAACTTACATTGCGTGACGTTCCTTCATTTTAAAATATGCTTTTTAAAACACGTTGTTTATTTCAAGGTTGTCGTCTCTTTTTACGGGCATTCCCGAGTGATCGATTCTTTTGAGTCGATTCTTTTGAAAGCATTAATTGAACAATGGGCAAAACCATTTGAATAGGCTAATGAATCAGTTCAAATGATTTGTTCAGTTCGCAGCACGATCTGAATCATCTGAAGCAGGATTACTCACTCCTCGTAGCGCGAAACTTAAGAACACGCAGAACACAAAGAGCGTTGGATGAAGTGGATATTAATCTATATCTATACAATCAAAACTGCAAATGTGTCATATTGTTTGCCAGCAATGATAAATGCCCGCCATATGCGCGCACCCGCGCGACCTGTTCGTCAGACACAGCAACATGCGCGTCACCTGTCAGACACAGAGACGTGGGCTTGCAGAAATATACATTTGAAGAACAGAAGGAAGAAAACTTGTTGATGGGCGTGTGGTTCACTGTTTACTGTTTGTTTACAAGTAAGAGCGTTTCACAACACACACGTGACACAACACGAGAAAACATGAACTTTGTTCAAAAATGTGTATTTCATTTAAGAGAGCACTGCAGATGTTCTAGATCAGGGGTATTCAATTAAAGTTCCAAGAGGTCCAGTCTTTATACTTCCTTCCAAACGGAGGTCCAGACAATATGTTTTTTTAAATAACAAAAAATAAATATTTAATCAATTTAGCCCACTTGGACATATATATAAAAGATTATGATCTTTTATCAGGCCATTTATTTTATATTTTGATATCCACAGTATGTATGTATTGTAGTCTCTGTGGCTTTAGGGGAATGCCCTCTTAATAGAAGTCTGATCATTAATATTTGTAAGAAAAAAAGCTACAAACAACAAATTTAATGTAAGAATTAAATTGCTCTCATCAAAAACAGAAAACAAAGTTACTTACTAAATTAGCCTTTCCATGCCTTTCATACCAGAACTACTTCTATCTTTAAATTCCCAATTAGAACAAAATGTGATCCTGCTTGTGAAAACCCAGCGAGTCTTTTTACTGTTTTCTACATAAAAATCAAGATGGCGCCGCAGATGGCAGCTACTGTGCTTTGCTCTTCAGTGTTTGTACTGTTTTTGTTTGTTTTTCCTGTTGTCTGTTTCTCAAATACGATCATTTTATCAGGGATGACCTGCTGAACATTCGGCAGAACACACCACAAAATCTTTTACCGGTTTTTGAGTTTTCTGATGTTTTGCTGGACATTGTTGTCGGCGGAGCCGTAGCTCTGGTCAAACGCTTCAGGAGGACGCGCAGACGGGGGAAGCGAGCCGGCACGCTTGTGAAGCTCAGACAGCGCGGATTTCGAATGCCATTGCCTAGCATCCATCTGGCGAATCTCCGCTCTCTACCCAACAAAACGGACAAACTCCTTCTGCTTTACCGGTTTAACAAGGACTTTTCTAACTCTGCTGCTCTGTGTTTCACGGAAACCTGGCTGAATGGCGCCATTGCAGACAGCGCGTTACAACTTCCTAACTTCCAGCTGATCAGAGCAGATCGCGATGCGGAATCAACGGGAAAATCGCGCGGTGGCGGGACGTGCTTTTACATCAATGAGAGGTGGTGTACAGATGTAACCGTGTTAAAGAAGATGTGCTGTTCAGATCTAGAAACACTCTTCATTAACTGCAAGCCGTACTACTCGCCGCAGGAGTTCTGTTCGTTCATTCTCTTGAGTGCTTACATTCCTCCGCAAGCGCACGTGAGCTCAGCTTTACAGAAACTCGCTGATCAGATCACAGACACAGAACATCAACACCCGGACTCTGTTTTAATTATTCTCGGGGACTTTAATAAAGCAAATCTCTCCCACGAACTGCCAAAATACAGACAGCACATCACATGTCCCACCAGAGACAGTAATATATTGGATCACTGTTACACAGCAATAAAGGATGCATATCACTCTGTTCCACGAGCAGCTTTAGGACTCTCTGATCACTGTTTGGTTAATCTTATCCCGTCCTACAGGCAGAAACTTAAATCTGCAAAACCTGTATTAAGAACTGTTAAAAGATGGACTATTGAAACAGAGCAGGATTTACAAGACTGTTTCTCTTTCACTGATCAGACTGTTTTTGAAGCTGTTTCCACCGATCTGGACGAGCTGACAGAAACTGTAACTTCATATATCAGTTTCTGTGAGGATATGTGCATCCCTACCAAGTCTTATCTAACTTACAACAACGACAAACCATGGTTCACGGTAAAACTCAGACAGCTCCGTCAGGCCAAAGAAGATGCTTACAGGAAAGGGGACAAAGTCTTGTATAAACAGGCCAAATTCACACTGGAAAAGGAGATCAGAGGGGCAAAGAGGAATTATTCTGACAACTTAATGAACAAATTCTCTTCCAGTGATCCTGCTTCAGTGTGGAAAGGTCTGAAAGGTATCACCAGTTACAAGACACCATCCCCCAGCACTTTAGAGAACCAACAACTAGCTGACGACTTCAACAAGTTTTATTGCCGGTTTGAAAAAACACCCCACACCTGCCCTGAACACCTCTCCACACAACCATTCACACCTTCAGCAACCCCCCTCTCCCCCACACCTACAATTCAGATCACTGAAGAAGATGTGCACCAGGTCTTCAGAAAGAACAAAAGAAGGAAAGCACCAGGCCCAGACGGTGTGTCACCAGCCTGCCTAAAAATATGTTCTGACCAGCTGGCCCCCATCTTCACACAGATCTTCAACAGACCTTCACACAGATCTTCAACCATCATCCCAGTCCCAAAGAAACCCAAAATTACTGGACTTAATGACTACAGACCTGTGGCTCTAACGTCTGTGGCCATGAAATCATTTGAAAGACTGGTTTTGGCCTATCTGAAGGACATCACTGGTCCCTTACTGGACCCCCTGCAGTTTGCCTACAGAGCAAACAGGTCTGTGGATGATGCTGTCAACATGGGACTGCACTTCATCCTTCAGCATCTGGACAGACCAGGGACGTATGCGAGGATCCTGTTTGTGGACTTCAGCTCCACTTTTAACACCATCATCACGGACACCCTTCAGAATAAACTGGCACAGCTCTCCATCCCCACCCCTGTCTGTCAGTGGATCAACAGTTTCTTGACAGACAGGCAGCAGTTAGTAAAGCTTAGTAAATTCAAATCCAACACCTGCACCATCAGCACTGGAGCTCCTCAGGGCTGTGTTCTCTCCCCGCTGCTCTTCTCCCTTTACACGAATGATTGCACTACATCTAAAGACCCCTCTGTCAAGCTCCTGAAGTTTGCAGATGGCAGCACACTGATCAGCCTCATTCAGGACGGTGACGAGTCTGCTTACAGACAGGTGGTCAAGGAGCTGGCTGTCTGGTGCAGTCTTAACAACCTGGAGCTTAACACGCTTAAAACTGTGGAGATGATCGTGGACTTCAGGAGAAAGCCCCTGTTCTCCCCAAACTCACCATCATGAACAGCACTGTGACTGCAGTGGAGTCATTCAGATTCCTGGACACCACAATTTCTCAGGATCTGAAGTGGGACACTCACATTGAGTCTATTGTTAAAAAGGCCCAGCAGAGGCTGTACTTCCTTCGTCAAATGAGGAAGTTCAACCTGCCACAGGAGTTGCTGAAACAGTTCTACTCTGCCATCATCGAATCCATCCTCTGCACTTCTATAACTGTCTGGTTCAGCTCAGCTACCAAATCTGATCTCAGAAGACTACAGAGGGTAGTCTGGACTGCTGAGCGTATCATTGGTACAACCATCCCCACTCTCCAAGAACTGTACTCATCCAGAATGAGCAAAAGGGCTGGTAAAATCACTCTGGACCCCTCACACCCAGCACACTCCCCTTTTGAACTGTTACCGTCTGGTCGACGCTACAGAGCACTGAGCACCAGAACGACCAGACACAGGAACAGTTTCTTCCCTCAGGCAATCCATTTTATGAACACTTGACATTAAACGCGGAACACACAATTCTATTTTACATTATTTATTCACCAAATTTGCACATATCAGACCTGTACATACATAATTGTCTATATTGTATATTGTGTTTTTGCTGTTTTGTACATTGCCTATTTCTATATTATTGTATATTATTATTATTTTTTTATCATCTGTGTTCTGTCCTGTTGCTGTCTTTCTGTTGCACTGTGGAGCTTCTGTCACTATAACAAATTCCTTGTATGTGGAAACATACTTGGCCAATAAAGCTCATTCTATTCTATTCTATTCTATTCTATTCTATAAAATCATCCTACAGAATATTCTGTGAAAATATAACAACAATATCTTGTTGTTGAATAATGCCATTTCAAAGATTAAAATTTTAGTTAATGCTTGAAATTAATCTTTGATGCTTATTATTTAATAATTCATTCGTTTATGAGACTTTAGCCTGGGTTTTCACAGGGACACAAATGTTTACATGCTGATCAATAATGCTAATGATAAATGTAGGCTAGATAAAAATGTTATGGTTCATAAAATATTGCAAATCTGGTTGAAAGGTTGGAGACATATAGCAAACACAGACTGACAGAAACAAATACTTTAATATTGCTGCATTTTGTTTACTGTTGTGTCTCCATTTATCTGCTCTGCATGTCTGCACTAGTGTTGTTAAAATAAGCACGTGTCTGCTGCTCTTCATGCGGCGCGTCTTTGGCGGGAGAAAAGCAGCGCACGCGGAGCAGAAAGGGTTCAAATGAAGCGCGTTTATAGCTAAAAGATATCAGAATCAGAATCAGAATCAGAATAGCTTTATTGCCAAGTGTGCTTGCACACACAAGGAATTTTCTTTGGTGTTGGAAGCTTCTAGTACAGACATTCAACACAATGACAATACAATATAATACGATTTACAGTCTAAAAGATTCTAAATTGTGCATATATAAAATAAAGACTATTTTACAGAAAATGGGGGATAATAACATATAAGAGATATCACAGGATATAGCGACAAAAGATCAATTACATAAATGTTCCTGAGAGTATGCGTGATGTGATTCTCCATTGTGTAGACGCGCGGCTCAATTTTAACTACTGATAGAGTCAAAATTTTAATTTCTCGCGGTCCGGATGAAACAAAGCAAAGGTCCGGATCTGGCCCGTGGTCCGCCAGTTGACAATGACTGTTCTAGATCATCTTAGGAAATGCTCTGAGTTTAGTTCATGCTTTAGTTTGACATGGTCTATTATTCTAAATAAGTTGTGTAAACTACATTGACATCAGGACTAGATGAAATTTACAGAAATGCTTGTCTCTTCTGTGTTTGTCTATTCTTTAGTCTCTCTAGTATATGGCAAAGATATCTGTTTATGATAATTAAAAATATTGATTAAAATGTAATATTAAAATATTGCCGTTAATATTAATTTAATGTATTAGGCCTATATAATCAGATACTAAGTAACTAAGTAACTAGCTACTTGAGTAGTTTTTTCATTGCATACTTTTTTACTTTTACTCAGTCATTTTTAATATAGTGACTTTTACTTTTACTTGAGTAACAATTTCTCTAGTTACTTGTACTTTTACTTGAGTAAAGATTTTGGCTACTCTACCCACCTCTGTATACAGCACATTTTACACATCCAGTAGCTGTGAAAAGTTTAGGGCCTCTTGATCATTTTTTAACATGCTTTAGAAGAATAGTGTGTATAGAATAGCCTGTAGGCTACACTATAACCTCTGTTGTTTAAACTAGACCTAGAACACCTTCATAGGTGTGCGTTTACTGAAAGTTAACATACCCATAGAACGTTTGTCAACCAATCAGATTGAAGCATTCAGCAGCCCCGTGGTATAATATTGAAATATTTCATAGTGCTAGCCATTTAACTGCTGATTAATTCTGAATTTTAGTTAAGTTGTGTTTAGTTAAGCTAACTATAGTGGACTACATTTAAACACTAGGGAGAATGATGTTTTATTTATTCCAAACAACGACTAGCATTGGGGGCTTGTTAAACAGTATTAATCATTTAAAGGACCGCTATCCCAGAAAATGCACTTTTAAATGTTTTTCTAAAAGAAATTGAGTGGCCAGCGTGTATGCAGAAACACCCTGTAATTATACAAATCCATCTATTCTTCTTTTTGTAATCTCTTTTAAACCACAACAGTGGCACAAAACAGGCTGTTGGCAATCCCCTATCAATGTGATGTCACATTGATTACACCCCGCCCATGACCGCTCACAGACTCCGCCTTATGAGCGCGTAGTTCCACCTTCCGCCAGAGACACGCTGTCAGCCATTTGTAGGCAAGAGCAGATGTAGCCAGCGACAAAAATGTCCAAGAAACAACAAAGTTGTGCTGTTGTTGGATGTAAAATGGAACATAAAAGTCTTTGTTCCATCAACCCGGGAGCCGGAGAATTCGGCGGGTTTGGCGGCCGGTAGCTCCGGCCCCCAGGGTCGTGAAAGGTCGAGCCAGGAGGAGACTTTTCCGCTGAGCCCGGGTTCGTCCTGCTGCGACCTCGGAAGCCGGAGTTATTAACGAAAAGTCCCGGGCGGGACGATGATGACTTGGCGTTCGGGAAGAATTTACTTTTTTCGGATCGACAAACCAACATTCACCGGTCCGTATCTCCGGTCCGGAAGACTTAGAGAAACGAGCCAGGACTCGTTGGAAAGGTCTCCGCCGGGGCTTTCAAACGATGCTGACCACGAGTCGATGCGACCCCTAGGTCGGGAGCTAGAGCTCCCGGTAGCCGGAAAGGTAGAAAAATCGAAGCTCCGGGACCCGGTGGCCCAGCGGCTGGAGGTGCTGCGACCCCGGCTCGTTGGTCGGGAACACCCGGGAGACCAGGCTCCGGCCAGTCGCCTTCCGCCGAATGTATCTCCGGCTCCCAGGGTCACAACGAGTCAACGCGGGTCAGTATAGCATGGGTTTCGCCAAAAAATTGATTCTTAAGAGTGGATCAGTACCAGCTGTTCGCGATCAAGCTTCATTTCCGGAAGAAGTATTACACATAGTTTTTAAATCGCCTTTCTTTAATAATGTGTTAAACATGTTAGCGGCTGTTGTTTACATGCTTGCGGCTAAACCTGAGACTTTACATTGGTCCAAAGACAGGTGTTGTGTCGTAACGTTAGTGGTAAAACGCATCGCGCCCATCGGTTCAGAAGACTTGTGACCGACATCATTTCTGTAAAGCTTATTCATTACAACGAAATAAAGTTATAGCAGTGTCTTTCTCGGTGAGTTCAGTGTTTTCTCGTATGTCCTAAGTACTTAGAGTACTACAATACTTAGAGCGGATAGAAACTGAGTGTGCATTTGTAAGACAATGAGGTTACGCAGAAATTGCTACTCACAACGTAATAACACCTGGTTGCTGATCTTTACATACCTGTCCGTCATATGCAAGTACTCTGAATGTTTTTGCCTATATCCGTGTTTATGTCTGTTAGTAATATGCATGCACATGATTAATCATCAATGGCCAACATTTCATACAGCAAATGGTCAGCATATGTTGTTCTATCTATGTTTTTGTCTTTTCCATTTAATTCGTATTTATGAACAAGGCATTAAGGTGACTTTTATTGCAGTTAGTTTATGGTTTTGGTTGGACTGGGCATTACAGACGTAATTGCGCTTTACGCCATATTGCTTGTCTTGATGTCATCCAAAGCACATGTGTAAGCGCTCAACCTCCTATTTTGCCAACGGGGAGGGGAGCAGAAGCTCATTTGCATTTAAAGAGACACACACAAAAATGGCGCGTTTTCCATTGCAGCCACAAATGGCCATGTTCAACATATTGTAATGAAAGATATGTGTTGTATTTTGAGCTGAAACTTTACAGAGACATTCTGGGGATACCACTGACAATTTTTACATTGCAGAAAACACCTGGATAGACGTGCCCGGTTAACCGCGATTACCACTAAATCCTGCTGAAACCGAGTTGGCTGCGATAATGCAAAATAACGATTATTTTATTGATGCGTAGCTTGTCCGTGAAGCACGGCTCTGGGATCAGTAGGAAATGCTGCTCGATCTGAAAGCAGTGCGAGTTTAAGTCGCTTATAACGTGCATTTAAAAAAGCAACACCCGTCAAACATGATCATTATAAATATACTTTATTATCATAAAAATACCTGAGGAGGCTTGAGGATCAGTGATGAAAACATGTCCTTAGGCATTTCCTAGAACTACGTGTGTTATGGTCTTCTTCTGCAGTGCGTATTTGGAGTTTCCGCACGAGAGCGCCCTCTGGCTTTCGGATGCAGCAGCATTTTACCCTACTGCACTCACAAATTGTGCATAAATAACGTGATATATATTTTCGGTTAACCGGGCAGATGTCTACACCTGGATTAGCGGCCCTTTAATCCCTGACTATTGAACAGCCTGGTGAGTTTGTGTTTGTTAAGTAACGTCAATGGCCGCCATGAGACTCCATCAGTACTTGAGAAAATAACTGAATATAATCTTAATGGGACAGTTCACCCAAAAATTGAATTAGTTGCCACCAAAATTGTTCCAAACCTGTAAAAGTTCCTTTGTTCTGTTGAACACAAATAAAGATATTTGGAAAAAGTTAGCAACTCACATTTCTGGGACATCATTGACTACCATAGTAGAAAGAATGTAGAACAAAGTAGAAATAATGCTTCATTTTTTGCTCTGCTGAAGACTAAGTGAGATATTTTGAAACAGTTCACACCTTTGACTACCATTTTAATGTTTTCTACTATGGTAGTCAATGATGTCCCAGAACTGAAAATTGCTAACATTCTTCCAAATATCTTCCTTTGTGTTGGCCAGAACAAAGACATTTAAACTTGAGGGTGAGTAATTCATGACAGGACTTTTGGGCAGAGTGTCCCTTTAAGAAACAGTCAACCTGGATGTTCAAGTAGTCAAAATACAATCATAACCCACTAAGGGTATAGCTCACTGGAGACTGAAAAATTGCTTAATGTCAAAATATTAATAAAGCACCAGAAAAGAACGAACGTACAAAAAGAAAACCTATTTCTGGGACTGTGTGATAAATGTATGATTTTAAAAATGAATAAACGTCACTCACATCCCGCATCATCTTCACTGCTTCTCGTGTGCGTCCCAGTTTTCTGGAGCACATGGCGAGTCTTCTCTTGATGTAAACTAACACATTTGTGTCACGTCCTGATGGGAGAAAAAGTGTAGAAGTGGTTGAAATTCAAGATGAATTTGAAGAAGGAGATTCTCTTTAATCTAGCAATGGTACACATTTACTGACACAAGCAGATGATGTTGTATTATGACCGTGTTAAAGTCACGGATCAGCATTACTGTAAATCCACCTTCTATCCAGTGACATGCTCTTGGGCTCCTTCAGGATACTCAGCAATACTATGACTGTATATACATACACTAGGGGTGGGTGCAATGACCAAAAATATATCCACGGAATACAACAATCTCCCATTACAATTCAATATCTTACACCTCATTTTTCTTAGATTGTTCATTTGAATGCTCACCATAGTTAAAATGTAGGCAAGTTATAAAAAAATGTACTAAAGATATCAAATGAAATTCTGATAATCAGATGTATTATTTATTAATATTTATCTTCTGGCTATATCATATGTATACAGTAGGAAGATAGACAACAAGTATAAGAATGAAGTCTGAATATATGCAGAAACGATGAGAGTACAGTATGTGACTGGTGTGGTGTTCATCGCTCTTCACTCTCTATTAGATGAGTGTGTTTCGACTCTCTGTCTTTAGGTTTGTTTATTCTCAAGCTTGTCTTTGCACTGCGAGTCTCTGGTGACTCCACACGCGTCTCCCAAAACAGGGGTTAGCAGCAGTGTTGCCAGCGTCGCGGTTTTCCGCGGGTTTTTGAGCTACTTTGATAATGTACTGCGGCTGCCAAGATGTTTATTTATATTCTAAGGATAAAAAATGTCAATTGATGAGGTTCTTAATGTGTATTCATACTCGGATGAATACCTGGCAACTCAAGGACCAGACCCGTTCTCTCTAAAGTGTGGGGAACGAGCATCTGACAGTACAGGGAGGGATGCGGGAGCTCAGCTCATCCAGAGAGGAAAATATAGCGGTGGTATGAGACAATGCATCCGAATGATGCTTTTACCAATGTTTCGTAAGGTGAATGTCACGTCGCACAATGAAAGAAATCATGCGTGAGTGTGTCTTCCGGCTGCCAAATATCACGTTTGAGCAACTATACACAGTCTAGAACAACTAAAACATTGACATGCTTGTACACATTATACATGTGAAATACATTTAACCATGCTTATTTATAGCATGTCTTATGAAGAGAAAACACTCCACTCTCGTCCATTTCTGTGCATGGCCTCAACATCTTTTTTAAAGGGACACTCCATCCAAAAATGAACATTCTGTCATGAATTACTCACCCTCTAGCTGCAAACCTGTATACATTTCTTTGTTTGGTCGAACATAAAAATATTTTGGATGAATGTTAGCAACTGAAATTCTGGGGCATCATTAACTACCATATTAGAAACTATTTAAATGGTAATCAAAGGTGACCCAGAATTGCTTGCTTTCCTAAATCCCTCAAAACATATTTTGTGTTCAATAGAACAAAAAATATATACAATACCTAGCAAACCATTCAGATAAGTAAATATAGCAATAGAAACATCTTTTGGCAGTTGTTAACTTTGATTTGACACCTGAACGGTTTTTTTTGCTAGTTTGCATTCGTTTTGGGCGGGTTTTAGGGGGTCATTGGGCTGGAAATATTTCTTGGACCTGGCAACCCTGGTTAGCAGCGCCCATTAAAAGTGCTCGCGCGGTGAGCATCATCGTGCGTTTCAACGCAAGTTTCGCCTTGGCTCGCCTAAAGTTAAACTTTATTAAAACTATTAACAGCTTTACAAAGCGACCCGACTTCTGAAATAGCATACGTGAGAATGAGCTTTTTATTATGCACGCGCAGATCCCTGCACGAGCACCGGGTGAGAGAAGCGCCGCACTGGAGCGGATCACGAAACTAGTCCTACAGTCTGAAAGAAGGTCAAAAGAATGTTTGATTTGTTCATTTGTTATGGGTGCATGTTTTTTCTCATCATAACGCCCAACTTGCAGAGCGCCGAGTTAACCACGCCTACTTATTTACATTCCGTGGAATACACAAAATAGAAAAATCTCTTAGGGTTGAGATTTTATTCCGTGGCCCAGCCCTAGCGAACACACACGAGAAATCCTTCACGAAAATTAAGCATGGTTACTGTAGTAAAAGCATGATTTCGCTAATAGTAATCAATACACCAAAAAAAAAAAAAACACTTCGTAAGGGACGAGAAACATAACATGTTGGTTAAGAAGGAATACTGGCTAGTTTGTTGTGGTTGATAGTGTAATTTCACACCTGAGAGTTCTTTAAGATGACTGTCTAGAACACTGGTCTGGAGCATCTGAAGATTTTTACTCCATTTGTTCTCCACACGTCTCTTGTGATACACACGATGTCACTGTAATTCTTACACATCATGGCAACAAAAGCCTTATGTTGTTGCTCTGATATTTATCTGATTTTGCAGATCTATTTAAATGGTATTTTATTGATTTCAAGAGAAAATGTCTGTCTTGATGTCTTGCAAAGGTCGTGCGCATGAAAACCGCAGGCACGCAGAACAGTACATAGAATCATGCAAAAACGCAGTCCGCGAGCAGGGCCTGTGACGAGCATGCGTGCAATTCTCTCTATGCTCTATCAACTGCTCAACACCCGCTCGCTCGTGCAGTTGACCTTTGAGACTTTAGAGGTGGGACAATGGCAGATGTCTCTGCTCATTCGATTGGTCACTTTTTAACATGCTGTCACCTACAGTCTTATCTAGTGGTTAGTGTATCACCTTGCCTTAGCCATGTGACATTGTGATTTCTTACATCTGTCAACAAAATGTATGCCATAAATAGGTCATACATGAAATGTAAGTTCAACTCTACAGTATTATAAAGTTGGCATGAAATTAAAAATGATCATTCTAATTAGTGCTGCAACGACGCGTCGACGTGCGTGAAATGCGTCGACGCTTCGTATTATTTACGTTTATCTGCTGTAATAGCAGTTTCTGTTCCCGGGCGTGTGTAAGTTAATCAGCAGAACAAGAGAAAGTATAATACACATGACAAAAAGCGATCGAGAGCCTCGGACGCAGTAAGTTAGTGAATGGACGGAGGAATTCCCCCTAACGTTACCCCCGGAATGCCATCATCACAGCATGGACACGCAATCACAAACGGACGGAGAGGGGCACGTAGATGTAGACTTTCATAATAAATTACTTTATTTTAACACTACGCTTTACATTAATGATTTACATTAACGCTATTGTACTAGTGTAAGTTTAGTGTATGTGAACCTTTGCAGATTGCGACCCTGCTTAAATTACTCTTAAGCTTCAAAAAGGACTGACTATCATGAAACCACCAGTGCACTTTTTATGTCATTCGATAGCTTTATGCCAGGAATAAACCAATATAGCATAATGAAGAAACTCTGACCTCCGCTGGTGCTGTCTGTCAATCTCCAGTCAGCATGCGTGTGTACGGTGACGGTCAGGACGCTACTCTTTCCAACATGTTCCAATGTTTTCATTATTCTTCATAATGACAAGATGATAGTCTATGGTTTTGTTTAAAATGTATTTTGCTAGAGACTGTGAGTTAACATTACTCGCTGAGTATAGCTTAGTTTATTAGAAGCACTGGAAGCGGTCTGAATATGTTGCGTCTTCATACGAAATAACTCTTTTTAAACCTCTGATTTAACTGTATACTGTCGGATTGATGCAACGCACTATGTGTTAAACATGTAACATATCATCTCTTCTCGTTGTGTTCTAACTATTATTTACTTTGGGAAGCAAAATGATCCCCGGGACTTCAGAAGGAGTAGGTGCTTTAAGCGCATCATTGTGCGTCCGGGATGCGCATAACTGTAAACAATGAAGCGAATGCATTAAGCGCATCATTCTGAGTTCCGGGTGCGCGGGCTCGCTTTAACGCCACTCTCCATTAGAGTCTTTTATACGGTGATAGTTTTGTACAATAAACAGAGACAGATAGTAGTATTTTACTTTTACTCAATTACATTATGAGACTGAAAATAGAGTCGGATATTACTTGGAGGAAAAAATACAGAGCATATATCATGCTCTAGTATTTCATATACACATTTTTTAATGTTTTTACATTTACATTTAGTCATTTAGCAGACGCTTTTATCCAAGCGACCTACAGATGAGGGAAACAATGGAAGCAATTGGAACAACATAAGGACAACAAAAAGCATAAGTGCAATAAAACATTTTTTTACCTTTAATACAGTATTTAAGTACATAAAAAATCAGTATTTTTTTATTTTTAATTAAAAGAAGATGGTGATTTTAATGTAAACACGGATTAAAATGTTAAAACGACAATATTTATTTATAAAATGTAGTGGAGTAAAAAGTATGATTTGCTTTATAATGTAAGAAAATACTAGAACTTATTGTTTATTTGCAAAGTTTGCCAAAGGATTAATCCAAAAAATCTTTATTAGATAAAAAAAACAATCGTTAGATTAGTCGACTAATCGAAAAAATAATCGTTAGATTAGTCGACAATTAAAATAATCGTTAGTTGCAGCCCTAATTCTAATTGTTTTACACAGTGGTGAAGTATTTATTATAAATGATTTATCCGTGCACATCATTATGTTTTTAATTGATTTTGCAGGTGAACCTCCTCCCCCTCTGGAAATGACCTCTCTTCACTTCTGGTCAGGAGGAATGGCGCGAGGGCGGGGCTGCAATGACTGACAGATTGCAAACTGGCGTTCAAATCTTTCACCTTTTAACGATCCAATCAGTTGTAAGTGGATGAAATCAAGCCCCGCCCTGCATTTTTTTTCCATTTCAGAAGTCGTTTCACTCGTGTATACGTCACGACATGGAAGAAAAGACAATCACTACTTCCGCTTCATGCCGACTTTAAACTCAAATTTACTATAATAACAGAATGGAGTCATTGAATGTGAGTTATCTCATAAAAGCAGCTGGTGGAAGTGTTGTGTGTGCTTTCTGAATAAATGTCATACTCATTGTGTTGTGTGTGTGTGTACTCACTGTGTTGTGTCTCATAATGTGAGCCGTGGTGTTGGAGTTGTTGTGTGCGTCTGTAACAGCTCTCTCCGATCTTCAGCGCTTGTTTAAAGAGTTTCTCTGCCTCCACTATTGTTGTGGCTTCCTCCTCAGCGAGAAGAATATAAGCTGTTGCACAACTGTAACACAAACAGATTGTTCACGTTTGATCATTACACAACAGGAACAGCAACACACATTTCACACAAAAAGCCCTCATGCCATCCCAGATCGTTCCAGCTGTAAAAACAAAGTCTGATACATCTGGAACAGCATAAGGGTGAGAGGGTGTGTGCATCTCTGTTTTCATTTTCAATGTAAGGGTGTTTTATTGGCATTCTGAAAATATGTACATTGGTATTGCCAAAGCATTTGCAGCTGGGCTGCATACAAATAGTGCAAGTATGTACAGTAAACAAAAGAAAGATAATTATGGTAATAAAATAAAGTGTTTATGTGTGTAGTGCAACTTAAGGTGGTTTATAATCAGGGGTGCACATACGTTTTTCTATCTGGTTCTCAAGAGAGCACCTGGAGATTCGGTTTGGTGCTCACATTGCACGTAGTGTGACAAATTATATTTACCTATTAAAAATAAAAAAGTAGTTACTTTTTAATGAACAATAAACAAAATAATAAAGTGGGATAATACTATATTTATATTACTTTAAAGTACACTTAAAATACAATGGTAATGTATTTCTTCTTGTTTTTCTTTTTACATTAGTAAATATTACTGTTCAACACCAATTTTGAAACCTAAAACGACAACCTTTTTGATTTTTGGCAGGTTGCTGGGAAGTGCACTTGCGAACGCACATGGAGACTTGCGGTGCGGAGCTAGGATCAAGTAAAGCATAGAGAAACACAAGCTGCGTGCAAGTGTCAAGTTTAAACAGCTTGTCCTTTTAGAAAGTTTAAGAGAAGCAGTGTTTTGGTAGACGTGCAGCGCAGCGCAGTTCCAGACAATCACAGAGGCTGCGCGCGCCGCGTGCTTCTCTAGTCACGAAAGCAGAACCAACAAAGGCGGAGCTACCAATACTCCGTTTTTCATCATTTACACCCAGGTCCCGTTTAACACCGGGAACAAACGAGATATCAGTAGATTTGGCAGCATTCAGTACAAACGGAAATCTTATCCAGTGTGGCGAGGGGGGTGTGGTTTTGCGAGGTCTGCGCCTAGGGGAGGAGTCGAGAGAAAAATGGCGCGTAAGTCAGTCAAGCACACATTAAGATCACCTGTGTCTCATTCCAGTGATTGGTGAGGAGACACGTTTTAAGCAGCACGAGCGGACGACAGAGGTCGAGAGAGAACCTGAGAAGCAGTCTCAGGAGCGGGAGGCTGAGAACAGGAATGGCTGAGGACGAAACTCGAGAGCGAACGTCAGAGACCGTATGCTTCAGAAGAAAGCTGGGAGGCCCAGCTGGCCGCACAGCAGCTGCCAGTCCAAAATTTGCTGATTTACGCGGACCTCAAGAAAGCCATCCTCCAGCGGGTCGGCCTGAGCCCAGAGCAACAGCGACAGCGGTTCTGCTCGTTGGAGCTTGGGGAGTGCGGCCAACCCTTCTCGATGGCTCAGCAGCTCCAGGACGCATGCCGCAAATGGCTGATGGCCGACGGAAGCGACGTCGCGGCTATTATCGACAAAGTGACACTGGAGCAGTTCATGGGGCGGCTACCACTGAAGACCGCCCAGTGGGTCCAGTGTCACCAGCTGACGTCGCTGAACCAGGCCATCCAGTTGGCGGAGGACCAGATGGTGGCATGCCCCGGGTCGGCGTACCCCGACCATCTCTCTCTCTCCCTCTTTGTCTCTCTCTCCCTCTTTGTCTCCCCCCTCTCTCCAAACCGATTCCCTTTCCCAGGTCCCGGACAAACTTCGCCCCCAGGCCGGCTCCTCAATCCCAGGACTCAGCAGGAACAGCGAGGTTCCCTTTCCAAGGACCGGGGCGACACAACGGGCCTGCGGGCCCTCCCGTCTCTCACGCGTCTCCTCACCAATCCTTTGGTTTACTTCCCACCACTGGGGCGGCGGGGAAGTCTGGGCCGACCTGTTGGCCGCGCAGGGACTTGAGTCATTCGGTCGACCGCTGCCCCGTGATGGAGGTTGGCACGGTGATCCGAGTCCCCGACGCCCCACGGGTTGCCCCCGATCCAGCCGGCCTGTATCAAATACCTGGAGTATAAAAGGGATACATATCAGGCTTTGGTGGATTCAGGATGTAACCAAACCTCAATTCATCAACGGCTGATTCAATCCATGGCAGGGGGTACAAGCCGCATGGTTAAGGTACGGTGTGTACATGGGGACGTGGTGAATTACCCTTTGGTGTCGCTGGCAATACAATTTCGGGGGCAAAAGCATAGAGTAGAGGTGGCGGTTAATCTGCACCTCCGACATCCGCTAATTTTGGGGACGAATTGGCCGATGTTTTCCATTCTATTGGGGCAATTATGTGTGGATGTCTCTTGGAGAAATCAAGGGCAGCGAAAGGGGGCGGTCGAGCAAGTGGGAGAAGTTGAGCCGGGACCACTGGGAGCGGACTCAGGGGAACGGAGTGCTGTAGAGAGGCAAACCCTCTCTCGGTGCGACGATTTTCCCCTGGAACAGTCACACGATGAGTCGCTCAAACATGCGTTCGATCAGGTCCGTGTCATCGACGGACAGCTTCTCCACCCGGCGCAACCGCTCTCCTATCCCTATTTTGCCATTACAAAAGACCAGTTGTGTCGAGTGACCCAAGACACTCAAACAAAATAGATACAACCCAGTTAGTCATCCCAAAGAGCCATCGGGAAATGCTTTTACAGACGGCTCACTGTAATCCTATGGCCGGGCACTTAGGTCAAACCGCAACACTAAACCGTCTAACGGCCCGATTTTTTTGGCCGGGCATTCACAAGAATGTGCGCAGGTGGTGCTTGTCTTGTCCTGAATGTCAGTTGGTAAACCCACCGGCCACCCCAAAAGCACCATTGTGCCCTCTTCCGCTTGTACGGGTCCCCTTCGAGAGAATTGGTATGGACCTGATCGGGCCCTTAGAATGGTCAGCACGTGGGCATCGCTTAGCATTGGTCATTGTAGATTATGCGACGCGATACCCCGAGGCAGTGGCCCTCCGCAGCATTTCCGTGAAAAGCGTAGCGGATGCACTGTTTCGAGTAATCTCCCGCATGGGAATCCCGAAGGAGGTTCTCACGGATCAAGGCACGGCGTTCATGTCACGGAACTGTATGGTTTATTGGGCATTAAGGAGATTCGGACCAGCGTCTATCACCCACAAACGGACGGACTGGTCGAACATTTTAATCGCACCTTGAAAGCAATGATCCGTAAGTTTGTGCACGACGACGCCAAAAATTGGGATCGATGGCTGGAACCCCTGTTATTTGCCGTGCGGGAGGTCCTGGAAGCCTCCACGGGGTTTTCCCCCTTTGAGCTTCTCTATGAACGTCAGCCCCATGGGGTGTTGGATGTCCTAAGGGAAACTTGGGAGGACGGACCTTCAGATAGCAAAAAACAAATTCAGTATGTCCTTGGCCTGAGAGCAAAACTCCACACACTGGGGCGGCTCTCAACGGAGAATTTGTTACAGGCCCAGAACAGAAAAAAACGACAATATAACAGGGGTACCAGATTGCGCAAATTTGCACCGGGAGATAAAGTTCTTGTATTACTCCCCACCTCAAGCTCCAAATTACTCGCTAAGTGGCAAGGGCCCTTCGAGGTCACACAGCGAATAGGAGATCTCAATTATGAGGTGGTTCGATCGGACAGGAGTGAGGCGAAAATGGATAAATGGAAAATGGATTCCATAAAAAATGGAGTGAGGCGAACACGGTGATGCTGCACCACACAGCACCATTGAAAAAGAGTGCTTGGCGATCAGGTGGGCCATTCTCACCCACCGGTATTATCTCCTGGGGCGCAAATTCACGCTCTATTCGGACCACGCTCCCCTCCAGTGGCTCCACCGCATGAAGGATACCAACGCGCAGATCACCCATTGGTACAGTATCTAGCGCTACAACCTTTCAAATTCCAGGTGATCCACAGGCCGGGGTCTCAGATGGTGGTGGCCGATTTCCTCTCCAGAAGGAGGGGGGGGAGGCTGCAGGCCGGACGACGCCCCGGCCTGAGTCGGGCGGTGGGGGTATGTGGGAAGGGGGGCGTGGTTTTGCGAGGTCTGCGCCTAGGGGAGGAGTCGAGAGAAAAACGGCGCGTAAGTAAGTCAAGCACACATTAAGATCACCTGTGTCTCGTTCCAGTGATTGGTGAGGAGACATGTTTTAAGCAGCACGAGTGGACGACAGAGTTCGAGAGAGAACCTGAGAAGCAGTCTCAGGAGCGGGAGGCTGAGAACAGGAATGGCTGAGGATGAAACCCGAGAGCGAACGTCAGAGACCGTATGCTTCAGAAGAAAGCTGAGAGCATCTTGTGGTGCCATATGTGCCAGGAGGGCCATACTTTATACTATTGTTTGTTTACTTTGCATTTTGTGGAATAAATATTCATCTCAGCCACGCCGACCCCGCCTCCTTTCTTCCCTCATACAACGAACTTACTACATCCAGTATTACATTTAGTCGGTCTAAAACAGTGATTGTGCATCAAAAGGTTTCAACCATGTCAGTACACAAATGAGCGTTCTAAACTTATTTACAGAGCGCATTTTTTATTTTGGTCGCGCATGCGCACTTGCACACCACTTATGTGCATCCCTGCTTATAATATATGTAAATATATAAAACAGAAATAGAGTATAGTTTAAACAAAGATTCACAAGATCAAAATATAGATGTAAGTATCAGATTAAAGGGCTATAATAATATAATGTTGTGTAGATATATTGGACACATCAGGTCAGGGCAGATTGATTGTTTTCTCTTGTGTTGTGACAGGCAGCAAACACACAGCAGGTCATTGTGTTCTCCTGACAGACATGTCACTTTCTCATCGTCTGACACACTTTCAGACGTCTGTTGTACGGACTTGATTTTTTCATCAAACATCGTCCGTATGTGCGTGTGTTTTGTGCATTCTGTTAGGAAGTGGAGTTGTGTTGAGATGACAGCGTGGACACAGTCTCTGGTCCTGTAGCAGCCATGTGTGTGTGTGTCTGCCCGTCTCTATAGTGAGTCTGATCTTAGAGTCTGATCAACGACGATTGTGCATACGCGAAAACTGCATGCTGCCTGTTAGGTTACTCCAGCCTTCGTGTTGGCTTTTTAACTTTTTTAACTTTTATTCTCTTTGTTTGTTCTTGGTTCTTCACTGTAACTCTGTTAAGTCCTGTCCTCTTCAACGAGGTCGTTTTCAGAGACTTTTCGTGCATTTCCTGTTTTTATTATGCTGCTTCCATCGGAACATACTGCCTTTGTTTACTCCAGAGAACAGCTGATCGCGCTAATGCCGGTTGGCGTAGTGGACAGACCAGATGATTTACCACCTGAACTCTGGAGGAAAGCACACCAGGGATGCAGAGGAGGGAAGCAACGTCGGGGGAGGAGAGGAGGGTCGAGAATGGACTGGCTAAGGGAGAGGAGAAGATTTAAGCCGTGTCTACCCTCTGTTGTTATGGGAAATGTATGGTCCCTTAGCAACAAAATGGACGAGCTAATGGCGCTAACGCAAAGCCACACGGCTTACCGTGAGTGCAGTCTGATGTGTTTTATGGAGACATGGCTGCACGGGGACATTACGGATAATATCATCTCCGTCGATGGCTTCCACACCGTCCGGGCGTATTTGGATTTTACCGAGAGCGGTAAGCGGAAAGGAGGGGGGCTTGCCGTTCTTGTAAACAGCAGATGGTGTAATCCTGGTCATATCACCATTAAAAAACAACTCTGTTGCCCGAATGTTGAGCTGCTGGCCGTTGGTCTTCATCCATACTATCTGCCTAGAGAGATCCCACATGTCATCATCATTGTTCTGTACATCCCTCCCTCTGCAAACCCAACATCTGCCTGCAGCACCATACACACCATCATCTCCAAACTACAGACTCAACACCCTAGTGCCCTCATCATCATGTCGGGAGACTTTAATCACGTCACCATGGATAGAGTTCTGCCGACTTTCAAACAGTATGTGTGCTGTCCTACCAGAGAGTAGAGGACTTTGGAACTGATGTATGCTAACATTAAGGATGCATACATCTCATCTTCTCTCCCTCCTCTAGGGAGGTCTGATCACAACCTGGTTCACCTCAAACCTTGCTGTGTGCCCCTGGTGAAGAGGAAACCTACGACCACAAGGACTGTGAGGAGGTGGTCGGGGGAGGCTTATGAGGCACTGCAGGGCTGCTTTGAAGTGACGGACTGGTCTGCACTCTGTGAGCCCCATGGCGAGGACATTGATGGGCTCACAGAGTGCATCACGGACTATATTAAATAATGTGTAGACTGCAATGTCCCTGCTCGGACTGTAACCCGTTACGCTAACAATAAACCTTGGATCACCAAGGACATTAAGGCCACCCTGAATGAGAAGAAGAGGGCGTTCAGAGATGGCAACCGCGTTGAGGTGAGGAGAGTGCAGGGGGTTCTCAAACTCAAAATCAGGGAGGCTAAACACAATTACAGGAGAAAGCTGAAGCATAAACTCCAGCGAAACAACATGAGGGATGTGTGGAGTGGTATGAGAACCATCACGGGGTTCCAGAAGACTGGTAGGATTGGGCTGGAAGGCAGAGTGGACCAGATCAATGAACTGAACCTATTTTTTAATAGGTTTGATACTGCAGCCCCTCCCCCACATGACTCTGCTGCGGGCTGCCCAACAACTACTGACACTTTACCTCCCCCTACTCCTCCTCGCCCTTTCAGACCCCTTGTCTGCCCCTCACCACCTCAATTCACATCCATTAAATCCACCCCTCCCTTCTGCTCTACATTATGTCTTCTACAGCCTGAGGACCCCACCCCTCCCCCCACTGTCATCTCTACAGTGTCTTTTACGTCTGACATGACGTAAAAAGAAGACAGCTGATGTGTCTCCACTCCGGCAAAGCTGCAGGCCCCGATGGTGTACTTCCCAGGGTGCTGAGAGCCTTTGCCTCACAGCTGTGTGGAGTACTAAGTCAGGT
This sequence comes from Triplophysa rosa, assembly GCF_024868665.1. NCBI lineage: Eukaryota > Metazoa > Chordata > Actinopteri > Cypriniformes > Nemacheilidae > Triplophysa > Triplophysa rosa. The sequence continues at coordinate 352,736 of NC_079901.1, forward strand.
CTTCAGCCTGAGTCTGCACCTCCAGAGGGTACCTGTGCTGTGGAAGACATCTTGCCTTGTTCCTGTGCCGAAGATGCAGCGTCCCAGTGGCCCTGACGTCCCACATCATGAAGACCCTTGAGAGGCTCGTCCTGGAGCAGCTAAGGCCTATGGTTGGCCCTTTCACTGATCCATTACAGTTCGCCTACCAGCCCCACTTGGGAGTTGAGGTGAGCCCCACAGCATCATCTACCTGCTGAACAGAGTCTACACTCATCTGGATAAGCTGGCGAGCACTGTGAGAGTCTTGTTCTTTGACTTCTCCAGTGCTTTTAACACCATCCGTCCGGCTCTTCTGGGTGAAAAGATGGCTGCGATGCAGGTGGAGGCCCCCATCGTGTCCTGGATTGTTGACTACCTGACGGGCAGACCACAGTACGTACGCCTACAGAACTGTGTGTCTGACAGGGTGGTCAGCAATACTGGGGTCCCACAGGGGACTGTCCTCTCTCCCTTCCTCTTCACCTCAGACTTCAACTACTGTACTGAGTCCTGCCATCTCCAGAAGTTTTCTGATGACTCCACAATAGTTGAGTGAATGAGAGTGAATACAGGACTGTGGTGGGCAACTTTGTCACCTGGAGTGAATTGAACCATCTGCAACTCAATGTGACAAAGACAAAGGAGCTCATAGTGGATCTGTGGAGGGCGAAATCGTCTGTGACCCCTGTTTCCATTCAGGGAGTCCCTGTGGATAATGTGGAGGAGTATAAGTACCTGGGGGTGTACTTAAATAATAAGTTGGACTGGACCAGAAACGCAGAGGCGGTCTACAAGTAAGGAGGCTGAGGTCCTTTAACATCTGCCGGACGATGCTGAGGATGTTTTATGAGTCGGTTGTGTTCAGTGTTATCTTCTTCGCTGTCACATGTTGGGGAAGTGGGCTGAAGGTCGCAGACTACAACAGACTAAATAAACTGATCAGGAGGGCTGGTGATGTCGTGGGGGAGGAGCTGGACACACTGACAACTGTGGCAGAGAGAAGGATGCTGTCCAGGCTTCAGTCTATCTTGGACAATGTCGCACACCCTCTCTATGACACACTGGCCCAGCTGAGGAGCACCTTTAGCAGACGACTCCTCTCACCCAGATGCTACACAGGAAATCATTCCTGCCTGTGGTAATGAAACTTTACAATGCCTCCCTAAGAAAGTCAGACACCCCCTCTCTGTAATTCTGACTCTCAAACAACAGACAATTATTTTTTGCTCTTTTTGCATATGGTATATTATTAAACTGTACATTTTATCTTTATATATATATATATATTATTTTTTTATATTTATATCTTGTTCTGAATATATGTTGTTTGTATAATATGTTGTTTGTATATCTGGAGTTCTGGTAACAAAATAATTTCCCTCTGGGATTATTAAAGTATTTCTGATTCTGATTTTTCATCTGTCACTGCGTACAGACTGGATTCTCTCTTTAGGGCCGAATAACATTCCAGTTTGTGTTGGTTTTGATTGGTGATTTTCCAGTGTGTGATGTAGTTATTTTTTGTGAGTTTATTATTTGGTTTTGTTTGTGTTGTGATGTTGTGTGATGTCCGTGGCTGTGAGGTCAGTCAGTCTCAGTATCAGCTGACTCTTTGCTAAGCGTAGGGCTTTTAGGGCTTTATAATGGTATGTGTTTGGCTCACTTGTCTTCAGGTGTTTCCAGAACTGAATCGATCTATTTTGAATGTTTAGAAGCAGAGGGTATTGGCCTAATTCTGCCCTGCATCCATTGTTGGGTGTTTTCCTGTGGACTTTAAGTATTCTCTTACAGATTTCCAAATGCAAAGTTTCAATCGGATGTTTATCCCTATTTACAAAGTCACATTTTATAGGTGGACCCCACACTTCACTGACATATAATATAATTGGTTCAATTATTGATTTAAAAATGTTGAGCCAAATTTGGATTGGGATGTCCATTTTAATAGATCTTTTAATGGCATAGAAAGCCCTAAGCGCTTTCTCTTTGAGTTCATTCACAGCCATTGTGAAGTTACCTGTCGGCGTGATTTTTAGGCCAAGATAAGTGTATGTTTTAGTGGTTTGAATGGTTATGTGTGATAGCGTGACTGTGTGTGTTAGTCTTTGAGATTATTTTTGAAAAGTCATTATTCATTTTTCTTAGGTTATGCAGTACCTCAGAGCAGAGTCGGTGCCAGACCACGACTAACAGGGGGGCAAGTGGCTCCCAGTGGGAGGGCACACAATCAGCATCATTAATACAAAAAAGTCAAAACTACCACATTTGTGCAAGGGCACACTTACAACTCATGCAGGATGCTATTTTCCATACAAGTGAACAAGAATAACACAAATGAAACAATATTAGCACACACAGTCACAACAAAAACAACAGGTTGACAATTCTAACCTATGCTGTGATATAATGCTCCTTCGCACCAAGGCTTGCTAAAAGTAATGAAACACATGTACCTTTTTAAAAAGCTGAAGGCGCTGTGTGCGAACATTAAACCTCCTTAAAACTGTGTCTTTCCATTCGGTTGTAAATTTTCCTTTTCCAAAGATGAATTAACAGAGCCTTCCGTTTGTGAAGCATTGTTTGTGAGCGACTGTAACTTTGCTAACTGCTAGCGGCTTCCCTCCACACGTATACATAAATTAATACGCTGCGTAATGACGCATCATCACAACAACCGGACTAGATTAATCTTTTTTACAAAGTAAACACGTAGGCTAGGCTACCATTTTCATTTCCACATTGTTTAAAATTCTTTAAACGTTAACACTTTTTATTAATTATTTTCAGTATGTATTACATGAATTTAAAACTGTGTCGTGGGGGGGCACAACAACCCTGTGGGGGGGGGCATGGCCCGCAAGTGCCCCCCCTTGGCGCCGGCCCTGCCTCAGAGATGACGTGTTTTTGTAGGCTAACCCCGAAGTTAGCGCCGCGCTGGTTCCCTTGACCGAAAGTGTGTGCATTTTTCCCAAAGACTTTTGGAAGATCGCAAAAAAATAAGATCTGTGATTACCAAAGATTTATGATGTTTACACGTTTTGTCCATCAAGATCATCTTTACAAATTAACACCACATTTGTTACTTTTGAAGCTGAAATGCAATGGGGAGAAGTAAAAAGCTAACACGATGCTATAAACAGACTACACTTAAGCCGTGTGACCACCGAGGCGTTTACGCCTGCGGCCAGCGTGTTTTTTCAATTGTTTTCAACGGTAACGCCGCGCTTTTAAAAAAAGCCATCAGTTGACGTTTTTTGTCCACTCAGCGCTGGTGCTATGCGTTTTTCTCACGCTCAGCGCCGATGTTCGACCGGGCGCCCAGAGTTGAAAAATGCTCAACTTTGGGCAGAACGCTGCACCTGCAGCGGGCATTTTCAGCCGTGCTCCTGCCGTTTTCAGCCGCGTAAAATGCGCCTCGGTGGACACAGCCCCTTAAAGTCGCTCGATATCAACGCCACCACCACCAAGCCTCCAACAACTCTTTCATACTTGATTAAAAATGTGTTTCCTGAGGAGTAATTACTCCATGAATGAATCCACATCTACATTATAAGATATCTGTGGCCATGTTGCATTATTTGTGAGCTTTATATGCGCAATGACGTCTCACGTCCCCGCCAAAGGAAGGAGTCGCTTTTAGCAACTTGTTAGCAACCGCCGTTTTTAAGACACAATAAGGCTTTAAAAATCACAAGCGGGTTATAACTGGTGTGTTTTATGTCATAGTATAAAACGTGAAAAGGTTTTGTTTACCACAGACCTTATTTCAGGCGATTCACCAAAAGCCCATTCAAATAACCCATAGACATTGGAGCGATGGAACCGGAAGTCCTAAAATGCTAACTCGCTTTTGGGGTTTGCACACAAAAATCCGTCATCTCTGAGCCTCCCTATTGTCAGAGCCCAGCATTGACAGTAATCCTCCAGCAGATTCAGACTCCCCTGCAGACCTGCTTTAGTGAGCGACAGGAGAAGCACATCATCTGCGTACAGGACACACTTATGTGTGTGTGTGTGTGTCTCTCTCTCTGTGTGTGTGTGTGTGTGTCTCTCTGTGTGTGTGTGTCTCTCTCTGTGTGTGTGTGTGTGTGTCTCTCTCTCTGTGTGTGTGTGTCTCTCTCTGTGTGTGTGTCTCTCTCTCTGTATGTGTGTGTCTCTCTCTTTGTGTGTGTGTCTCTCTCTCTGTGTGTGTGTGTGTGTGTGT
>NC_079901.1:358896-421396 GCF_024868665.1 Triplophysa rosa
AAAGAATGAATCCAGGTTCATGTTATGAATTGTACACTAGCTTGATTTTCTCCAGGACATCATTTAGTAGAACATGAAAACAGTCTTGATGTGATGGAGAGCAGAGAGTGAGATCTATAGTATTGTGTTACACTAGAGCTCTGTGTCCAAAGCAAACTGTGTGTTTATGACTGACTGTAATGAGATGGTGGTGATGTGGAGGGGTGGATGATCTCTCTCTCTCTCTCTCTGTGTGTCTCTGTGTGTGTGTGTGTGTGTGTGTGTGCGTGTGTGTGTGCGTGTCTTATAGAGTGAGATCATAAAGGGGAATCTGAATCTGTGTGTCTCTCTCTCTCTCTCTGTGTGTGTCTCTCTCTGTGTGTCTCTGTGTGTGTGTGTGTGTGTGTGTGTGTGTGTGTGTGTGTGTGTGCGTGTGTGTGTGCGTGTCTTATAGAGTGAGATCAGAAAGAGGAATCTGAATCTGTGTGTCTCTCTCTCTCTCTCTGTGTGTGTGTGTGTGTGTGTGTGTGTCTTATAGAGTGAGATCAGAAAGAGGAATCTGTGTGTCTCTCTCTCTCTCTGTGTGTGTGTGTCTCTCTGTGTGTGTGTGTGTGTCTCTCTCTCTCTCTCTCTCTCTGTGTGTCTCTCTCTGTGCGTGTGTCTCTCTTTCTGTGTGCGTGCGTGTGTGTCTGCATCTGTGTGTGTGTGCGTGCGCGTCTGTGTGTCACACTCACTCCTCCAGATCCAGAGCTTCATGAGCCGCTGTGATGCGTGCTTGAGGATTTCTCTCTCTCCAGGCCTTCTGCATTACTGTGGATAAACACAAACACACACAGATCTGTTTAATGCTGTGTACATGAGCTGCTCTGAATGACGCTCTCATGACTCTTTTCAGTTCTCTTACTGGCGTCTGCAGGTCGCAGGTGATCGGAATCACAGGTGAAGAACGTCTGATGATCTTGTGCTGACAGATTCATGTCATAGTATGTGAGTGGCTCTCGTCCCGTCACCCATGTGTACCTTCAACAAAAACATCTCAATATAACCACCAGATCATGACCTTTACATTCTGCAGGTATAGAACACCATTCAGAAAAGAAACGACTGAAATGTCAAATAAACCCGTGTAACCTTCACTGCACCAAGAATCTTATTCATGCTACGAGTACAAATGACACAGATCCAAATATTCACAATTAAACGCAAGCGCCTGTCTTCACATGAAAGCCTGTATCTGTTTGACATACGTTCACGGTCATGTTTTATCATTGCTCGTCTTGACACAAACATGTATCACAACCAACAGATTTAAGATACATGCACATGAAGGGAATTATGGCAGAAATCATGACAACAATCACGTCAATAAAATGACAAGAGCATGTCTACAGTGATGTGCTTCGCTTACCGGTTATATTCAGCTCCTCTGAACAGATTGATTGGATTTCTCCAAACCTTACACTCTACACACACACACACAGATCAACTTAAACATTACACACATTCAGTGAACAACAAAACTCAGAAAATCTCATTTGTTAACCATGAACACAGCACAGCAAATCTAAAGGATTGAAAAGTAAAAGATATGTGATGATCACCTGAGACGCTCTGACGGCTGGAGTCTGTGTCTCCGTTAGTGCTGCTTGACGGGTTTGGAGAGCTGTTATCTACTCCACCTAACAGAGGACGCAGGTGACTTACAGACACCTGCTCAATGAACGATGTGCCATACTTCCTGAAATACCACCACTCAAAAATCTGCAAGACACACAAAAGACACTTTCTTAAAAAAACCCTTCAACTGCAAAGATGAACATGTTAGTAATAGCACAATCCAAACGAAGCTATTTAAAGCTGTGGGGGTGAAGAACCATCCCATGCTTATATTCTGAACATTTGCCGGAGGCTATTAATAATAATAATAATAATGAGCAGAGGTCCGAAAAGTTGTTTTTTACCAGTGACGGAAAAATCTGAAGGCCGTCTGTCAATTTGACGGATGACAATAAAGGCAATTTGTAATTCCCCGTTTTATCATTTCCTTTCATCAGAACATGCTTGTGAGCGGCGGGAGGTAGGCTACTACCACTGCCCTGAACGCAATCACGCAGGGACGCGCGTGTTCCCCATTCACTAGTTTTCTTTAATGCCTGGCCTGTTTTGTAGCGCGCTGTCCAGCGGAGACTCGTGGTGTAGATGCATTTGTCACTCAGTCCCCGCGTAGCGTGCACATACACACACTCCCTCAGAAAAGCCACTAGCATCTTTTGGATAAGCATTAGCTTTCAGTGAGTGGGAAAATGTCTCTCTTGGCGTCTTCTCTGTTCAGTGAGCGAAAGAAACAGCACATTCATGACCAAACCGCAGCTCACTTGTGAGTGAGTGACTACAAAACAACTTTACAGGCACAGTCTGTCATTGTTACTGACTGGACATGTGAACAAACATTTGTCTGTAATTATTTTACGTCTGACAACAGAAACATTACATATATAAATGAATATAAAAAACAACGGCTTTATTGGGCATCCAGTTGTATTAAAGAAAAGTACAGTGTGATGATGTCACGAACATGCTAATTAGCACGTAACGCCACCTTGCACAACAGTGACGGGTAATAAGATTATGATGGATTTTTAAGGAGCCCGTCCATTTAAAAGTCTAGCGCAACCTGTGAACGAGGGTTATTTTGTCAGTTGTGCCTGCTTAAAGTCTGACACAGAGATGAAGTAGAGGCACAGGACTGCATTGATTTGAATGAATTATAGTGTCTGTCTGTAGCACATTAACTGGTGATGAAACTGACTGGAAGTGGCTTTGCATTAACTGATTTCGTTGCCCACCTTTGAGCCAATCAGAATCAAGCATTCAGCCAGACCATGCTATAATGATTTAGAATTTGTGTACAAACACCCTTCGAAAAGCATGGTTTTGGTACAGCAACCATCGTTTATCCATAGCATGTCTAGTGAAAGTGTGGACATAGGATAAAACGATGGCAGCTCATTCGACAGTATCTCATGAACGAGTAGTGTACAGTCACTCACCAGTATGAGTCCTGAAATGAGGGATGATGTGCCCGTCAATGCCACGTAAAACTTGGGGGTCAGAGTGTTGAGGAACATGCTTACTGAAACGAATCAAGACAAAAGAGACCAATGAGAGAGAGACAAATCACTGATCTACACACTACAAGGCCCTGCGTACACATCAGACCAGCAAAGACATGGCTGTGCCCGGCTGGTCCCCATTGGTCAAAGGCTAGTGAGCTCCAGGATCACTCTTTGTCTGGCCTCTGGGTGCCTCTATGGAGCTCAGGAGGTTCAGTTTGGAGATCTCAGGATGGCATCGCTGCTATTCGGTTGTTAAGTGGTGACGTAACGAATACCGTTTCCGGGTCCAAGTATCTATTCATTTCAATCGGGGCTACAGCTTATGGCTGGATAACACTACAAAACTTTTAAAATCTGAACAGATTTGTTTTAAACTCGACATCACACACTTGCAGACTTTTTGAAAGTTTCAGATAGAAACACAGTAACTGATCAAATCTGCAGACTGGCGCAGACTTTCTGCAACAAGTCCAGACTGAAAATCTCTATTTGAAAAGTGTATTGTAGCCTTTAAACAGCTGTTCATGAGCACTGTTTACTCACATCGCATATTCAAGTGGAGCATTTATTAACTCGCAGTATACACTACAGTCTCCAGGCTCACGAAATCTCCGACATCAATATTTGAATAAATGATGAAAAATGAATCGCTGACTGGCCATGTGGGATTTCGTTATGAAGATAAAGGTTAGGATCGTGGTTTTCCAAAGAGTTTTTAATATACGCCCTGAGCGTATATTACCACTTTTTGTTGTTTGCCTCTAGCATCTTATGGAGCGTTTGGACCCGGAAACAGTACATGACCTTCTATATATGGTGGTGCGTGACGTCAGACTTAACAACCGAATATACCAACGATGTTGTCCCGATGGCCTCATCGAGCTGTAACATCTGCAGGCTCTAAACCCCAAGCGTTCTACTGAAAATATCAGAAAACATCACAAATATCACATTATTCCCTTACAATAAGGGACCTTACAAACACGTTTACATGTTCTGAACGTCAAGGGCATTTTGAACTTATCAGATGCAACCCTTAGTAAATGAAAAGAGAAAAGCCAGCAGATAAGATCTTAAAGAAAGAAGAGACCATCCAAAAATCTACATTCTGTCCTCATTTATTCTCTCCCGTGTATGCGAGTCTTTCTTCAGTGGAACACAAAAGAAGATATTTTGAGAAATGTCTCAGTGGTTTTGTGTTCATACAATGGAAGTCAGTGGGGGCTCAATGTTGTTTGATTATCAACATTCTTCAAAATATCTTCCTTTGTGTTCTGCAGAATACAGAAACTCGTACAGGTGAATGAATGATGAGAGAGTTTTCATTTTGTCTGAACTGTCTCTGGCTGATGGATGGAGTCTGTTTAACACATGGCAGAGTCTGACAGCAGCTGTGTTCATTCATTCAGCTGAAGTGAGTGAGCCACTTAAACACACACACAACAGCTCCATTCATGACCCCCCTGCAGACCACCATCACGCACACACACACACACACACACACACACGCTATCAAGCTTCATACAGGTGATATTTGAAGACACGAGCACACGCAGCACTGCTCACTCTCAAGCTCATGCACATATCACAACATCTCCTGAAGAAAACAACAGCGCTCATGAGCGTTAGACATTACTACAGGAGATTTCTAACACAGGACTGCTAATGCTCAGCAGCATTCATCTGACGCGTTCAGGTCTGTAGCTTCGCTGACACATGATATCTCGCATGACATTAAAAACACCGCGGTCGATGAAAGAAGCATCAAGACCACTGAATACAAGCTGAAGAAAGCGGAAGGTAAGGGTGTGAAACGCATCCGTGCACGCGCTTGTGTTATTTATCTGTAGGGTGAATGGTCTCTACCAGAGTCTGGCCTTCACATCTGCGAGGACACAGACAGAAAATCAGAGAAGCACAAGACAAATGCAGAGATGATAACGCAGAACAGAGACACGCGCGGGATGATAAAGAGGCAGACGTGCTGCTGCGGCGGAGGATGGGTGACTTACATGACGATTCTGTACCAAACATGGCTGATCCAGGAGCTGGGATGGAGAAGAAAGAGGGGTGGGGGTGAGCAGGCAGCTAAACAGCAGGGGTCATCAACACACAATGCAAGCGAGCCGCCGGCCCCGACGCGTCACACCAGACGATGCTGCTGCTGCTGCGCATGAAAGCTGCCACTCCGCTCCGATCCGATCCTGCGGCCAGATGATCCTACATGAGAGACAAAAGATCAGCAAACGCAATGACGTCACACGCCCGACAACACACAGGCCGTCTGACTGATGCTGGACCAGAGAGAGAGAGAGAGAGAGAGCAGCCAATCACAGCACACACACTTCATCATCAGCAGCAGCAACACATCAACCATAGCACAGGAAGATGACAGCTGATCTCACAACCCACAAACATCACTGATCTCATCATTACACACAGTTTACCAGCCCAACAAACAATATGTCCTTAAAAACAAACTACACAACACAACCATGAAGCCTGTCTGATCTTTCACACACACACACACACACACACACACACACACACACACACACACACACACACACACACACACAGTATAGAGCAAGTCTAATGCTCACGGATAATAGGATTCAAACAAACGACAAAATGTATTCATCTGAAGACAACGCCACTTTTGATTTTTGAAACAGTATCAAGTTTAGTTGCTAAAGTTTATAAAGTGTGTGCGTGACGTGTGTGTCATTAATGACACGTGTCGACTTGTACAGGAACTGGTCTGATGGGTTTGGTACTTACATTAATTACACAATAACACAGCATGGCTAGTTTCATATGGACGAGATTATCAGCACACACACACTTAGCATTGCTAACACACGCATAAAGTTAATAAAGAATGTAAACATCTGAACACACACACACTGTTATTAGGATTGTGATTATATTCACGCATGATGATGATGATAATGATGATTCATGAGCTCACCTGCAGTCTGACACGACACGACAGATCAACGTGGCACGAGCGAACAACAGCAGAAGAAAGAAACACAGCAGACATGACACACGCTCAGGTCACGCCCCATCAACAACAGGCCCCGCCCACGACCGCTGACGTATACAAGCGTTTCAAACACCACTGTACAGTACTAGTGATGTCTTTCTAAAATTGTTGTGTAAGTAAAATACACAATTATTGTACTTTAGGTTGTTGTATTCTATTGTATCCTCTGAATTCTCATATTGTTGCAAAAATGCAGGCATAAAATAGGCTGCTGCTTAAATTAACTCTTAAAATAAAATCTTATACGCGCAGCTTTTGGATCATTTTATGTGTTCAGGCCGTTAATTGTTCACTAACAGACCGTGCTCATTGATTGTGTTTTTATTCGCCCTTAATTATTAATTTAAAAACAGTGCATGCAGTAAAAGGAAATAAAAATATAAAATAAACTAAACTAAAAAAGAATTAAAAACACGACATACAACGAAAATGTTTAAATGAAACATAATAATACACTGTGAGTCAGAAAGATGTGACTTTTAATAGAGAATAAAGATTTTTTCTTACTTTTTCACCTTACCGTTTTGAAACCAAATCAAGAACAGGCCAAGACAATAGTCAGATGTGACCCTGCTTTGGAAGACCAGGCTAAAGTCCCATTATCTGATAATATAATGAGCATCAAAAAGTTTGATTTCAACCATTACTTCACAGATTTCAATTTTTGACATAGCCTTATTCAGTCAACATTATCTGGATATACAACAAGACTATATTTTCACAGACTACTTTACATTAAGTAGGATCATTTTATGTTGAAAACAGACATTAGCTGGGTTTTCACAGGTCACTGGCACTTTCTCTGTCCATTTACTATTGCAATTAAACATTCACATTTGAAAATATACATAAACCCAATATGTGTGATATTGTTAAACATATAACAATATTAACTAATGAAAATAAATATTAAGTATGTGCATGACACTGTAAATAACTGTAAATAACACATCTGCACATTGTTTTAAACAATTATATGTTGTTTTTTGTCTATATTTTTCACTTTTGTATATAGTGCATTATTGTTATTATTTAATTTTCTTAATGTTATATTTAATCTCTTTCATCTATGTTTGCAACATGTATACTTTCTTCTGCACTTTCTTCTGCACCAAGTCAAATTCCTTCTTCTCTGATTCTGACACGGTTTGAGAGGCTACTGGCTGCAGAGCAAATGGGTGGAGCTTATTCGTAGCTCCTCCTTGCTAGACGTCCAACGAGGAGGAGCACATGTCCAGCGAGGAGGAGCTACATCGCAGCACTTGCGTGCTGCTGCTTCGCACAACTTGGAAAGATGGCGGACAGTCACAGACAATTTGAGGTAACGGCAGAATGCAAACACTGAACTTTCAAACATAAAATGAATGTGAATGTCCATGAATGTGTAATCGTGCATAAGTTGACGCTAGCGTCAAACACCTAAATACATGAAGGCTAATTTGTGGTTCAGCGAAGCATTTTTAAGTTTTGTTTCCGCTACTGTTAACAGTGTATATTATAACCGATTCATTTCATATTATTTGCATTAACACGTGGACACCACTTATTTTAGCAATGCTTGTTTTAACGTAAGGGGTAATTCAGGTCTAAATGTGCATACAACTATTTTAATGCATGACATGGAGATGGAGAACCACCCGAAGCGAAGCTCACAGATGTGAAAACAGGAGTGTTTAATGCACACCTAGGCACGTATTACCCTGCTTATATCATGGTCTTGCCACAATTAATAAGGTTAAAACCGTCATTGATTTTGGAAAGACACTGTGAGTATCTATGCAAACTGACTGGAACTACATGTGCAGTAAACGGTTTTAATGCACACCACCCAGCCAATAAGAATCCAGTATTGAGACTGACCATGGTATAATACAGTATGATCAATTTTTTGTTGTGACCGCCCCAGATTTATTGTTGTATAATAATTGAATTTATGTTTTATTATAGAAACAGCAGAGAAATGTCATCATATAATACATTCATAGTGCACTATATAGCCCACTGTATGTACAATATGATCTTATTCCACTCTTAAATAACAGGGTGCACCACTTCAGCTTCAAGGGAATGACTGTGGAATATTCATGTTGATGGTAAGTGGTCATAATTGCTATACCATTGTTTCTGGTCTTATATTAACAAATGCAGTGTTTAGCACACACAGAGTTTTGATTTTGTATTTTAGTACGCCATGTATGTGACCCTTGGAAAGCCCTTCAATTTTTCAGCAGTGAGTTGTATCAATTTTTTGGTTATTTGTTCACCAAAATGGACTGAAAAGACAATTTAGTATCGGTGCCAATTAGTAAAAGACAATTATTAATGACAATTAATGAGAATGATTAAGATTTTTTACTTGACATATTTGATTAATTAGTTAGACATGCCTGAATCAGGAGGTGGTGGTGCCATCAGTTACTACAGGCATTTCCTCTGGCAAGGTATGATATTGCTAACTATACTTTGAATGAAGATATTCATTGTGTGCATTTCTCAGTATACAGGTCATTTGTTATAAATGATGCACACTATAATAAAGTGTACTGTTTTGTCACTTTTTCTATAAAGCCAACAGTCAGTCACCAAACCAATGATCCAACTGGATCTAAACGTTATGGAGGTCACCCCATCTGTGCCAGACGTCATGGAGATCACCCCAGCTATGAGAATCCATGTATGTACAGGGAATGTTTATGTATTGTTTGACTTGTTTATGCAATTACCTTTCCTGTTTCATAAGTGTTTGAGCAACACTTGACATTATTATTCATTATCTTTATTTATTTGATTATATTATTATCTTTTTGCAGAAAGGACTCGGCTGTGATGAAACAGATTCTGCTCACTGTGACTGGGTGGAGGAGTACCGAACCCACTTTGAAAGTTCACCTACCACAGGTCACAAGAATGAACGAGGATGATCATTGACCAATAACTGTCTGTCTGTCTGTCTGTCTGTCTGAAAAAAAAAAAAAAATCTTCATTTTTTTCTTCATTCTCTCCTTTGCTTACTCCAGCTTTAATCCTAGTAGAATGGCCTTGTAAACTAACGGTACTGTTTAGCGTGTTGACAAAATGTTTATACTGTATGCTCTCCTACTTGTAAGTCGCTTTGGATAAAAGCGTCTGCCAAATGAATAAATGCAAATGTAAATGTAAATTATTCCTTGTTGGCTATAACAATGCGGGACCTATTTATTGACACCATTTTCTATGATGGTGGCATGGATCAGGACAAAATACAGGCTCCTTTTCACCTTTGAGAGAATGCAGGACATGGAGTTTTTCATGCAGGATGTATGTGATAAAATAAATATTTGTGTGTCTTGCCTGCACAATCCTGAACTTTAAAAAGCTAACTGGTGGTGTAGATCTGGGTTAATTCTGTAAATGGTTTTGTATTGTCATGGAGTTTTAGGTGTATTAAAATGTCTTGTTTTTGACCAATTAAAGTTTCGTGGGGAAAAGGGTCACTTTATCCATGTGATTGTCTTAATCAAAAGGTAATGAGTCCATCCAAGATTATATTCCTTATACATTATATTCACAACTATACTGTTGTACATGCATTCATTTTTATTTGGCAGCGGCTATTTGCACTAAGTGAAAATAGTGACAGATGATATTTAGACTTATGTTTAAATAGCTGTAGGTTCTCTTTACACTAAGTGAACATGGAAGCATTTCTTAGCGATATGCTATTTACACTAACCAAAAATAGCTGTATTTTCTTTTGATTAACTGTAAATAGGAGTTAGATGATATATTGATACTTATAAATAGTGGCAGATACTATTTGCACCTCAGTATTGTTGTGCATTAAACATTATGAAATAATAACCGTGTAAATCATTATATTTATCCAAATAATTAAAAGGATGGTAACTTATTGAGATAATAAAGCCCAACACCCAACGTACCCTTAACCTAAACTTTTTAAATAAAAGGTCATTTTAAGTTTAAATTGATTTGATTGAAAACAAATGCCTTCCTGATCTGATATGTAATGGAATTAGGTAAAAGAGCATTTTTGGCTAAAGGTGAATAAGAACCCCCTATCTCCAGCGTCAATCCTCTACACACCATACCTTACGCCACTGTGGCCACTGTTTGAAATTAGGTTGACAACAAGGTTACCTATTTTGTACTCAAATTGACACCCCGTTTTTATTTTTGGAAGTGGAGTCTACATTTAAAAGGAATAAATGAGATGAGACAAGCTAATAGGTGATCATTTTATTTATTTTTATCACACCTGTAAGGGCAAAGCAAAAACCATATCAGCGTTTTTTTTTACATTAATGAATTATATATGTTATATGATTCACAAATAGCGTTAATATGGTGGGGGGACGAAAGCGGGGTGCAGATAGTGTAAGTCATACTGTTTCTCATAGAAACAATGTCATGAAAACATGACAAAAGTTAAAGAGAGGAAATTAAAGTACGACCCATAGAGGTGAACCTTACGTAGCCCCTCCTCGCTGGACGTGACGTGAAGCTCCTCCTCTCTGGATGTGATCTGTAGCTCCCCCTCGCTGGATCTGTAGCTCCTCGTTGCTCTGCAGCGAGCACCACTTGCAAATATGGAGACAGATCAGTCTCAATAATAATACATTTACAAAACACAATTCATAAATTCACAGCACAATTTCACATTCACAAAATCAGATTCATAAATTCAAAACACAATTCATAAATTCACAGCACAATTCACATTCACAAAATCAGATTCGTAAATTCAAAACACAATTCATAAATTCACAAACATTTTCCCCAAATGCTCACACAAATATATCTCGCAGAAATAAATTCAGAATGTTTTCACAAATATGTATAAATCATGTTCTTGAATTACTTTCCAGTAAACATTTGTGAATGTTGTTACATGTATTTATGGATTGGTGAATCTGCATTTGCAAATCGTCACACTGGTGTGGATTGCTATGAATTTGTGTGTGGTATTTTTGAGACTGTCCTGCCAAAGTGAGATTCAAGCGTAACTTTTTATTAATGATGGCCTGTTCAGCCAATCGCGTTGAGCTTTTGATCCACCAATCAAAACGCTCCTTACTGAAGTGACTCGAGAAGCTCGACGCTGCACGGTACTGTGCAGTGTGCCTGCATCGGTTCAAAAACAGAGAGGGACGCAAGACCACACTCAACAAGTAAGTAAAGTTTACTTTTTATACCTGATGCCACTCTATATCTCATAAAATATTCATAAAGCTTGTTTTTGTTACTGAGCTGGCGGTGTTGAATTGAAGGTGAACATGTTTGAACTGGTGTTTGTAAGAAGACTGTTGCAGTTGCCAGAGCCTTTAAATTTCAGTCGCCACACTTTGACAGTCTGTTTGAGCAAACCCCTGAAGCTACAGTATTTGCAGCCAATTCTAAATATTAACACATTAAATGCACTGATACATAAATCTGAGAAAGCTGGCAAAATATATGCTTTCAGTGACGGTCCGTGACTTCTCTTCAGGGGAGGCACGAATGCGAAGCTCATCAAACCATGTATGTAGCCCGTCATTTGTGTGGCTCGTAATGTCAAAAATATGTTTTAGTCGCGTCTCAAGAGACGCTCGCATTCACAGCATACTCGTAAGACACTCTCTTAACACTTAACTATAATTACACACGAGACTAAGCGAGTATCTAGCAAACGCGAGCACCTCTTTTATAATAAACCCTCTGGACACATCTAAAGCAGGCACGTATTTTGACATGATACGTGATTGCACGTAGTTCACGCGACGAACACATTTTGACATGACGAACCAAACACATATTTTGCATTTTTGCCTCCCTGGAAGAGAAGTGTCAGAGCGATCATCCAGCTGTTGCTGTCATATTTTGGAGAAAAGACGTTCGGGAACGAAAACGAAAGCAGCAGCAGCAGGTCATCTTCATTCATTTTACTGACTGGGAACACTGCAGCACGCAGGCCTAAAATAAACACAATGTTATCGTTGTCGTCCGCTGGTGTGGACGCAAATATAGTTATAGTTATAATATGAACGTTCCGGCCGTTTAGACTATGTCAACCTGTCACGTCTACTTTCTTTCGCCATAGTTTTAAAACGAACAGAAAATCTTTATAACAACACATTGTCTAATGTTGTTTTGCGGCGTTGTTTCTGGATCTGATTCTGCAAAGCATGCATCTTTCACTCAGACCCCCACATAGCACACGCACAAACCAGTGGTGCAGTGTTTACAGACTTTATTTCTTCAGAAAAGCAATAGTGAGTAGTGACATTTTGAATAAACAGCTTTCAGTGAAAGGAATGGGTTTAGTTTAAGAGAGAACGTAACATAGAATACATAACATAGTCGTAATTACACTCACCTAAAGGATTATTAGGAACACCTGTTCAATTTCTCATTAATGCAATTATCTAATCAACCAATCACATGGCAGTTGCTTCAATGCATTTAGGGGTGTGGTCCTGGTCAAGACAATCTCCTGAACTCCAAACTGAATGTCAGAATGGGAAAGAAAGGTGATTTAAGCAATTTTGAGCGTGGCATGGTTGTTGGTGCCAGACGGGCCGGTCTGAGTATTTCACAATCTGCTCAGTTACTGGGATTTTCACGCACAACCATTTCTAGGGTTTACAAAGAATGGTGTGAAAAGGGAAAAACATCCAGTATGCGGCAGTCCTGTGGGCGAAAATGCCTTGTTGATGCTAGAGGTCAGAGGAGAATGGGCCGACTGATTCAAGCTGATAGAAGAGCAACTTTGACTGAAATAACCACTCGTTACAACCGAGGTATGCAGCAAAGCATTTGTGAAGCCACAACACGCACAACCTTGAGGCAGATGGGCTACAACAGCAGAAGACCCCACCGGGTACCACTCATCTCCACTACAAATAGGAAAAAGAGGCTACAATTTGCACGAGCTCACCAAAATTGGACAGTTGAAGACTGGAAAAATGTTGCCTGGTCTGATGAGTCTCGATTTCTGTTGAGACATTCAAATGGTAGAGTCAGAATTTGGCGTAAACAGAATGAGAACATGGATCCATCATGCCTTGTTACCACTGTGCAGGCTGGTGGTGGTGGTGTAATGGTGTGGGGGATGTTTTCTTGGCACACTTTAGGCCCCTTAGTGCCAATTGGGCATCGTTTAAATGCCACGGCCTACCTGAGCATTGTTTCTGACCATGTCCATCCCTTTATGACCACCATGTACCCATCCTCTAATGGCTACTTCCAGCAGGATAATGCACCATGTCACAAAGCTCGAATCATTTCAAATTGGTTTCTTGAACATGACAATGAGTTCACTGTACTAGAATGGCCCCCACAGTCACCAGATCTCAACCCGATAGAACATCTTTGGGATGTGGTGGAACGGGAGCTTCGTGCCCTGGATGTGCATCCCACAAATCTCCATCAACTGCAAGATGCTATCCTATCAATATGGGCCAACATTTCTAAAGAATGCTTTCAGCACCTTGTTGAATCAATGCCACGTAGAATTAAGGCAGTTCTGAAGGCGAAAGGGGGTCAAACACCGTATTAGTATGGTGTTCCTAATAATCCTTTAGGTGAGTGTATATACAATGTTACATATAGAATCCACATAAACAGCAAAACAAGTAAATATCATGATGCAGCAACAAGAAATACATTTGCAGTAATTGCCAAAATAAATTAAGGCAAACAAACATTATTGTTTAATATATAGGTAGTAGATGGCCTTTCCTGAATGGAAGTCGTCAACTCATAACCTCTTACAGGTAGAAAAGAAGACAGAAAGGCATAAACATGAAAATAGCCATTGCATTCTTTATATTTTATCCAGTGATAGTAAAAATAAAGTCCCAGTACAGCAAACGTACTGAAAGTCAAGTTATTTAGTAAGTAACCAACTGTCAGCAAATGTAGCAATGTAGTTAAACATAAAATATTTGTGACATAGTGAAGTTAAATATGTTCATGGGTATGTTTGTTTCACTTGTTTGTCTGGTCTCTTTTCTTTGCATTATTATTAATGTAATGATTTATTATATATAACTGTCCATATTATATCAAGTGCCTCAAGTGCTTTACATTATATTAATATCTGCTTTAAAAATTAGCGAAATGTGTGCCTTGTATGTGATAGCACTTTGGCACTTGACAATGAATTTATAACAATTTCAGACAATATTCAATTCAATTCTATCTTACAGGCTAATCATCAAACCCCACAGCTCAGCAACACCACCGTCAACGACCACTGAGAACTGCATCACTCTACCAGAAAATTCATCACTACTATTAGCCATCTGCTGAAAACAAAGACATACACCGTTAACAAGCACATAGGGAATAAATAAGAAATAAGCTTATGTCATTTCAGTCTCTGTAACAGACTACCTGCTTAATAATAACAATAACGAAATAATAATCGGTCCTACTGTACATGTGTAGTGTTTGTTGTATTATTTGCCTGTATTAAATAAATAATAACAACACCCACCACAACTGAAACTTGAGACTGCATGACTACAGGAAAATCTCTTGCTTAGACTTTTCTATCAGCTCCTATTAAGGAGAGAGAACAATGTGTCAGAGGTTTAAGTTGTGTGGCACAGTTTAAATTCATCAATGTATCTAAGTTTATTGTTAGTATAGTTAACTGCAGTTAGAACATATAAATCTAAGTAGCTATTATCTACCAATACACATTAACTAAAGCTGACTACTACTGGATGTGAGAGATCAACTAATGTGTTAAAAAGACAAGAAATGCAGTCATTTCAGCAACAAATGTGGTCGAAAAATACTGAAATAAATGTGCTTTGGTGCTGAAATTCAATATTTGAAACTATCTATCACCACAAGTCATATTCCACGCCATTTTCCTTAACATATCAAAGCTTTAAATATGCTTTGTCTTGCGAATCGCGATGACATCCTGAAGAGGGAAAACAAAGCATTTAAAATATAACAGCAGAGGATCCAACGCCCCCGAGCCCCAACTACAATATTTAAAATTACTCTTATTTTATCGCTCAGGCATACGTGTAAACATCTGTTTAAATGTTTTATTACGTGAACCACAAGAGCAAAGTTTGTGGCGACTGAAATTTAAAGGCTCTGGTAACTGCAACAGTCTTCTTACAAACACCAGTTCAAACATGTTCACCTTCAATTCAACACAGCCAGCTCAGTAACAAAAACAAGCTTTATGAATATTTTATGAGATATAGAGTGGCATCAGGTATAAAAAGTAAACTTTACTTACTTGTTGAGTGTGGTCTTGCGTCCCTCTCTGTTTTTGAACCGATGCAGGCACACTGCACAATACTGTGCAGCGTCGAGCTTCTCGAGTCACTTCAGTAAGGAGCGTTTTGATTGGTGGATCAAAAGCTCAACGCGATTGGCTGAACAGGCCATCCTTAAAAAAAGTTACGCTTGAATCTCACTGTGGCAGAACAGTCTCAAAAATACCACACACAAATTCAAAGCAATCCACACACGTGTGACGATTTGCAAATGCAGATTCACCAATCCATAAATACATGTAACAACATTCACAAATGTTTACTGGAAAGTAATTCAAGAACATGATTTATACATATTTGTGAAAACATTCTGAATTTATTTCTGCGAGATATATTTGTGTGAGCATTTGGGGAAAATGTTTGTGAATTGTGTTTTGTAAATGTATTATTATTGAGACTGATCTGTCTCCATACTTGCACGGTTTCGGCTTGCTCGTGATTCCCGTCTGGGATCCACTATCCATGGCGTCGTGACGTCAGCACGTCCTGACCTCTCGCGAGCGCAGGAAACTGGATCAACGACAAACATTCTGCTGCTTTTAACTCTTTTTTTTTTTGCTTTATTTGTTGTTTTTTAAGTTGAAACAGGCCAACGACACGTTGTTTGTGCGTACAGTATCGTTTAATGCGCGTGTTTCGTTGTTTAAGTGTATGATGTGTACTTTTATCCCGATGATTTCTCTCATGGATCAGATGCTGACGCGTCAGGAGAATTCACATTAATAACTGCGCTTTTATTCGCGTTTTAATATCATAACTTCTATTATAAGCCTTTTATCAAATGTTGTTTAAGAGTTTATTTGAAATAGTGAAGTATATCTGTCACATGCGCTTAGGTGAGGTTTTTTCCATTACTCCTTCTTTTAGCTGCTAATGCTAACTCGCGTAACGTTAGGCCACTTCTGGAGTTTATATGTATAGATAGGTAAATAGATATTTTTTTTCATATGTGTACATTTGAGTCTATAAATGTAAATAGTAATTATAGAGGAGCATTTATTGACTAGTGATGTATTCTCCGCCCGGCTCACAGTGATGTTTCTTACTCATAATTCAGGCGGCGTTTGGTTTTTATTTTTTTACGCAACGTCAGATATTCGGTTCACTTCACTAACTCATGTCGTGAAGTTTGATCTATTAATTGGCTGGCTGTAATCAAACTCGACATCATACAGAACACAAGGAGAAACGAACCTTGCTAAGAGAATCAAGGTAAATAAACACTTGCTATTTTAATCCGAATGTTCAGTTACTGGTCTGCCCACTGATCTGATCTCTTGTCTGTTAACGCACTGATCTGATCTCCTGTCTGTTACCGCACTGATATGATCTGGTCTGTTACTGCACTGACCTATCTGATTCCTGTTCTGATCTCCTGTCTGACCGCACTGATCTGATCTCCTGTCTGTTAACGCACTGATCTGATCTCCTGTCTGTTGACGCACTGATCTGATCTCATGTCTGTTACCGCACTGATCTGATCTGCTGTCTGTTACCGCACTTATTTATCTGATTCCTGTTCTGATCTTCTGTCTGTTACCGCACTGATCTATCTGATTCCTGTTCTGATCTTCTGTCTGTTACCGCACTGATCTGATCTGCTGTCTGTTACCGCACTGATCTATCTGATTCCTGTTCTGATCTGCTGTCTGTTACCGCACTGATCTATCTGATTCCTGTTCTGATCTTCTGTCTGTTAACGCACTGATCTGATCTTCTGTCTGTTACCGCAATGATCTGATCTCCTGTCTGTTAACGCACTGATCTGATGTCCTGTCGGTTACTGCACTGATCTGATCTTCTGTCTGTTACCGCACTGATCTGATCTTCTGTCTGTTACCGCACTGATCTGATCTCCTGTCTGTTACCGCACTGATCTATCTGATTCCTGTTCTGATCTCCTGTCTGTTACCGCACTGATCTGATCTTCTGTCTGTTACCGCACTGATCTGATGTCCTGTCTGTTACCGCACTGATCTGATCTCCTGTCTGTTACTGCACTGATCTGATCTCCTGTCTGTTACTGCACTGATCTGATCTGCTGTCTGTTACCGCACTGATCTGATCTTCTGTCTGTTACCGCACTGATCTGATCTCCTGTCTGTTACCGCACTGATCTGATCTGCTGTCTGTTACCGCACTGATCTATCTGATTCCTGTTCTGATCTCCTGTCTGTTACCTCACTGATCTGATCTTCTGTCTGTTACCGCACTGATCTGATGTCCTGTCTGTTACTGCACTGATCTGATCTTCTGTCTGTTACCGCACTGATCTGATCTCCTGTCTGTTACCGCACTGATCTGATCTGCTGTCTGTTACCGCACTGATCTATCTGATTCCTGTTCTGATCTCCTGTCTGTTACCTCACTGATCTGATCTTCTGTCTGTTACCGCACTGATCTGATGTCCTGTCTGTTACTGCACTGATCTGATCTTCTGTCTGTTACCGCACTGATCTGATCTCCTGTCTGTTACCGCACTGATCTGATCTCCTGTCTGTTACCGCACTGATCTGATCTGCTGTCTGTTACAGCACTGATCTATCTGATTCCTGTTCTGATCTTCTGTCTGTTACCTCACTGATCTGATCTTCTGTCTGTTACCGCACTGATCTGATCTCCTGTCTGTTAACGCACTGATCTGATCTTCTGCCTGTTACCGCACTGATCTGATCTCTGCACTGTTCTGATGTTCTGTCTGTTACCGCACTGATCTGATCTGAACAGTGCGGAGATCAGAACAGTGCGGTAGCAGACAGGTGCTGATGAAGCAGTGCAGCGATGGTTCTGGCATCGATTTGATTCTCGCTCATGTCATTGTAAACATTTATGACTTTTGTTGTGTTTCTGTGAAGTCCTGACTCGTGTTGTGATGTGTGCTCACAGATGATGTGCGAGGTGATGCCTACCATCAACGAGGCGGAGGTCGGCAGTAACGGAGGCACTCTGGGCTCCGGCTCGCCTGTGCAGTCAGACTCTGAGGGTCACTTTGAGTCTTTGATGGTGTCTATGTTAGAGGAGAGAGATCGACTGCTGGACACACTGAGAGAAACACAAGAGAACCTGTGTTTGACACAGAGTAAGCTACATGAGGTCAGCCACGAGAGAGACTCCCTACAGAGACAACTCAACAGTGCACTGCCACAGGTGACTAATCATACACACATGTTGGCTTTTCATGTTTTATGGGGTCTTGTCATAGTCAATGGTCATTGACTTTATGGTGTTCAAACTGTATCTTGTGTCATGTAATCCTCACCATAGCCCTAAACCAACCATCACACAAACCTTTCTGCATGTTTGTTTACATTTTCAAGTAAGCATCATTTACTCTGATTTGTAAGCTGTTTTCCTCATAGAAGAAGAATTAAATTTGCCATGCATCTCAATGCTGTATTGTGGCAATGTTTGGGGGAGTTGCCCATGTTTGCATGGCTCGCACAGATAATTACCGTATGAAAAGCATGCTCTGCGCGAGGTAGGGCTGTGGTGATATATATCGATTCACACTAAAGTCCTGGAAAGCCCCGTGTGAACAAAAGGCAGAAACAATGCCGTAAAAGCCGCGTAGTGATGACACACATCTATAATAAATCGTAAATAATTTGGCTATGAAAACAAATATAGTTAAACGAGTAATTTTTATTCCTTAGTAAATGAAAAACTAAAAAATATGCAGACTATTTGTCTTTAGCTAAATCATGGATGAATGCAAGAGTCCTAATCACCGAACATAAGGTCAGATGCAAGAATAGTGTTGTGTGCTTCTAAACGCAGTTTAAACTTGAAATTACTTTTATCAAAACTATTAACACGAAAATACACAGCGCTTCAATAAACTTGATCGCTTACCTACCTTTAAAACACTTTATGCACCTTCCGAAATTTGGCGTTTCCATCACTCGTTTCTGATGTGAAACTTCAAAATGCGAATAAAACCAGAGTGATGGAAACCCGCTTACTGTTAACAGACTAACTCCAAACTTTCACCCGAACATTTATGTGCTTGTTATTCTCAACAAAAACATTGTAAATATAAACATGATGATCATATACCGACCTAAGTGTTTATTTATGTTTTTTATAGGATTATATGCAATATGCTTTAGGCCCTATTAACGGGTTTTTCATGCGATCTGCGTGATCTTATTCTGAAATGGTTACAAAATCTAAATGCTACAAAACCTTTCTCAAACTTTGTTTTAAAAAACGATAAACTTCTTTTTAAACTCACATTTTTGTACATCATATTACTGATAAATGATTATATCGTGCCTTTTGTATTGCATTAGGCTATGTTGCAAAAATACTGGCTAATTTTAACTTCGCAGCATTCAATTCAATTCAATTTTATTTATATAGCACTTTTCACAATGTGCAATATTCCAAAGCAGCATTACAGGAGCAAAACAGAAAGGTAAAACACAGCACAGTGCAAGGTGTTTATAGACCACTGCTGTGGCGAGGAACCCAAACTCCAATGATGAATAAATGGAGGAAAAAAAAACCTCGGGAGAAACCAGGCTCAGCCAGGAAGGCCAGATCTCCTCTGACGTGTCATAGCTGCACTCAGTGACCCCGACCAAAGGCAAACGACACCGAGCAAACGTCCACGAAGAACAGGGAGAGCCCACCAGCCGCGACCCAGGAAGCCCCACCCGCCGAAACCGTGCAGGTCCAACCCAGTCCCATTCCGCAATCGACACCAGACAACAGAGGAACAACCAGGGAAAAATAGTAATGGCATAATTAACTTTATTCCTCTGTTGTCTGACATCGACCACAAAACAAGACCAAACCAGACCAGACCCACACAGTCACAACAAATGAAACGCCCCGAACCACAACCAACAAGCCCCCCCACTCCCTACAACACCCACCCAGCAACCTCCAATCAAAGTCACTGAGTGCAGCTACAACTTCAAACTGCTGTCATGTGATGTAAGTTCAGCATTAAATACCAAGTATTGTAAATTTAGCATTAATGTGACAAGTAGTCCGTCTTTGCTCTTGGTGGGGATGGAATTGTCTGAGCTGGGCCGGTCAGATGGTCGCTTTTCTCTTGGGTGGTGATGGAATTGCCTTGGATGGAGCCGGGATGGTCAGTCAGTCCGCAGGCTCTCGCAGGAAGATGGCACAGGATTTTCAGATGTAGCTGGTGTAATCTCTAGTTGGGGATGGGCATATGACGTTCATCTGGGCCTGGCAGAATCTCTCCCTACCTCGGGATGGGCATCCTGAGGCGAGGGCAGAAAGAGGGTGCGTTTATATTTGGCATTAACATGCGATCTCGGTGACAAGCAGATCGGATCTTCAGACGATCAGGACACAGCGCGTTTACACTTGTCATCAAGTGGCTTCCACATCTGGATAACTGATCAGATCTCTATAGTTTCCCGCCCATTAATTTAATAAGCCTGCCATTTAAAAATAGCCCCAGTGCGGGGAGATTTCACACAACACGTATAACGGGGAGGATGAGCATGTTACAGATTTGATACGCAGCCATGTTGAACTCGAGGCAGCGGTGGGAAGTAAACCGCGGTTAAAACGATTAATGATCTTATATGTGAAAGTATAAGCAGAGGGCGTTTGTAAAATGACACAAGCTTTTGTACTTGAGCTGTGGCGGGTTTCACTCGCGCGCACACACACACAGACTCTAACGGTGTTTTTAAACACATCATTTGTTTATTCATGTCACGGACACATAAAATAATCACATAAGTAGGCCGAAGTTCCTATGATCAAAAGCGACCACTTACATCGTACTCGTCTATTTGGGTTGATTCGGCTGAAAGTGACAGCGCGTCGTTTCTTTGGTCTGCGCCCTAAATAGCTCCGTTTCAAGCTGCCGTATGCCGCTTAATCTGTTTTACGGGGACGGTACTTTCGAGTCAGATCCGTGGGTGTGGCTTGTGGGTTTTGACTAAATCTTTGGTGTTTCAAGTCTTACGAAACCTTTACCCTAACCCACACCCTAACCCTAACCTTACTCTAACCATCTAAACTACCTATGATTGTTAAAATTGATGAAAAAACACGTTAGGGTGATGACGTCAGACTCGAAACACCAAGGATTTAGTGAGAGCCATACGAGACACAAGCGGCAGCAGCCCTCGGGGAACCGGAGAGTTGATTACGCCGTATAGGCTACAGTAAACACACACACGTATGTTAGAAACAAGCTGGTATAGTGTTTCCATTCATGTCTGTGACATGAAAATAAACAAATGATGCGTTTTAAGCTGGCGCTGTGTGTGCGCGCGAGTCATCGCCATTCATGGCAGTCACAAATACAGCGATGATACAGCTGAAGTGGTCAAGTAAAACCTCGTGTGATTTGACATAAATCCTCTGTAGGTTAAAGTATCCATGATAATTTCGTGGGAAAATGAACGAGTGTGCAACGTTCGTGAGCAAGAGTAAACTTTCCGCTGCATTTGTCAGCTGCTCCGCAGTCTGACAGGTTTCGGACAGAAGAGAGAATAATGAAAGCGGGCGGGGTTTTCTGTGAAATTGTACCGGTAAATGTAGATAAACTGTCTGGATTGCGTTTACATTACACTGAGATCCGATCACAATGCGTCCTCGACTACCTCTGGATCAGGACACGCTGATCGGATGACATTCCGATCAGAAGCGCGTTTACACTTGTCTTTTCAATGTGTATGTGGACAACATCCAGATACAGATCGCATGTTAATGCCAAATATAAACGCACCCAGAGAATAATTAGCGTAGCTGCTGTTCATTAGCTATGTATTAGTGAATGCTTGGCTGAAAAGATGTGTCTTTAATCTAGATTTAAATTGGGAGAGTGTGTCTGACCCTCGAATAGTATTGGGAGGGCTATTCCAGAGTTTAGGTGCTACGTATTAGGGTTGCACGGTGCACCGGTGCTACGGTAGCATCGCGATGCTAAAGCTTCAAAACACCCGCGATGCCTCTCTATTTTTGAAACGGTAGTATCGTAGTACCGTAGTTAATGTTGCATATGCGCATTGATATTTATTTGAACACTTACATCTGCCTTTTTGCGGTGTTTATCTCCAAAATGAATGTGTGTTTTGAATGTCTAGGACGAGTTAATGATTCAAATTGGCGATTTGAACGAGTTGGTTGAATGATTCACAAACTCAGTGGAAAATTGACGCCACCTACTGGCCGTTTTAGTTCTGCATTTAAAGTAAGCCTAATATTTCCCTTTATAAAGACTGCTGTATCAATTAAATTTGTCCCACATTTGAATTAGTTCCTAAGTGAAAAATGATCTAGTGTACTTTAGTATTTACTACAGTAAACTACTAAAACACATAGATACTAGTGTTTTTGAGTCTTATCATAGTAAATATTTAAGTATACTACAGTATTTATAATATTTACAAATGACTAAATGCAAATGTATTTGCTACAATTTATCCAATTACTACAGTTAATACAACAACATATTATAGTGCAAAGTATAATACAGTTTACTATAGTAAATACAAAATGTTTCATCTAAATCTGTGTTTTTTGTATAGATTTGAATTATATGGCACAGCATCGTGATACTACTTGGTATCGAGATACTTAAGCTGGTATAGTATCGTAAGACATGTTTATGGTACCGTGACAACCCTACTACGTATGAGAAAGCTCCGCACCCTTTGGTGGATTTAGTTATTCTAGGTGTTATCAAAAGTCTGGAGTTTTGAGATCTTAGAGAGCGTGATGGGTTGTAGTGTGGTAGAAGCTCTGTTATGTAGGTAGGGGCTAAACCGTTTAAGGCTTTATAAGTAATTAAAAGAACTTTAAAGTCAATACGATACTTAATGGGTAACCAGTGAAGGGTTGATAACATTGGGGTTATGTGATCGTATTTTCTGGACCTGGTTAGAACTCTGGCAGCTGCATTCTGAACTAACTGTAGTTTGTTTATTGATGCTGCAGGACAACCACTAAGTAGTGCATTACAGTAGTCAAGTCTTGAGGTCACAAATGCATGAATAAGCTTTTCTGCGCCACACATAAAATATTTAGTAATTTGGCAACATTTCTAAGGAGGAAGAAGGCTGTTTTTGTGACATTTGAGATGTGATTTTTAAATGACAGGTTGCTGTCTAATATAACGCCGAGGTCTTTAACTGTATTTGTTGGAGTAACAGTACAGCCTTCAATTAGCAGGTAATAATCCAAAATATTCTGCTAACGTGTATTTGGTCCGATAAGTAATATTTTTGTTTTATTAGAATTTAAAAGAAGGAAATTACAAGTCATCCAATGTTTTATATCTTCGATGCACTCTGCCAATTTGGATAGTTGGAAGGAATCATCTGGTCTTGATGAGATATATAGCTGAGTATCATCTGCATAACAGTGGAAAGCTAATTCCATGTTTTCTAATAATGTTTCCAAGGGGCAGTATGTATATGGAGAATAGCAAGGGTCCTAAAACCGATCCCTGAGGTAATGTATAATTTACTTGCGTTAGATTTGATGATTCCCAAGCATTCCGTTATATTTTTTAATTAAGGCTGTGTAAATTTGCAATGAACAATATGACATTTTATATGTTTTCATGCAATGAACAATATGACATAAAATGTTTTCATATGACATTTTATATTTAGCATATATTTAGCTTAATCTCGTTGGGCTATAGCCTACCTTGCATTCTTGTGCCTCATCGTTGTTCTGCATTTACCAATAAAAAATATAAATAAAAAAGTTTGTTTTAAAATTGACGTCTTTGTCATTGGCAAAAGGCAACAATATATGCTACAGAATAATTACCAAAAAAAGAGAGATTATTTAGCACTAAATAAAGGAAGGCAGTAATAATAACAAATTGCGCTATTTAGCCACCTAAAAACACCGCAAGGAAGTAATTTTCACCGTGATCAACGCTATTTTCACGACAAACAAAAAATGCACTTAACATTACATTACAGTATATTAGTGTTGTCACGGTACCAAAATTTCAGTAGTCGGTACCAATACCAGTAAAATTCCACGGTTCTCGGTACCAATTTCGGTACCAAAGCAAAACACCAGTACATGCTAATTGAAACACAATTTTATTAATAAAGCTCATTGTTAATATAAATGTATAGAAAGCAATGCCATTTTGTATACATGAAGTATAAGTTAATTGTTGCTGAAACGGTTGTGTGCTCACTGGGGTCTTTCATGCTGATGAACATCCTCCTCAGTCTGCTGCTGTATAAGACAAATAGAATAAACTTCAGTAAGTCAACTGACTGAACAAACATGCATATGCAATATTAGAACAAACCTCAGTTTTTATACTGCATTTACACAAGATTGCTTACATTAAGGTAACTGTGTATTAAAATAATAAATGCAACAGATAGATTTTTCTTTAGTTTAAATGTGGTTTTTTAAACCTAATAGAGTTATCTATCCAAGACATACACATTGCTAGTCATACAGTTAGTATGATAGTTTTCTAGCACATAGATTTCAGATAAGCCTATATAAAATAGGTACTGTAAACCCCATCCTGTCCTCCCATTTATTTTACCCCATTACAGTTATAAAAGCATTAAATGGTTAATAAGGACACTTGACTGAATTAGCATTGGCGCTAACAAATTAACACGCAAACAGGGATGTTTATTTTATTATGTATTATTAACCTTTAACTTAACATATGCTACAACATTCGTAATGTAAACGCGAACAGAATTTGAAACTTACTGCTTGAACTTGTTAACTTAAATCCGGATGCTTCCTCGTTTCACCACAAAACTCTGTTCGTTTTCTTCGTGATATGACTTTAATCTGAAGTATTTCTGTGCGCATCCCATTGTGGATCGGAGCCGCGCTTATCCGCTCATCACGTCTTATTGCGTCTATAAAAAGTTTCAGACTAACAACCTGTCAGACAGAGCATCAGTACCCGGTTGACCCGGTACGTCGGTGGTACCGGGTCTTATGAAAATTAGGTACCGACAACTTTTTTATTTTTAGGTACCGACTTGGACCCGAAGTACCGGTACTTTTGACAACACTACCGCCTCCACAGAAAAATATCAACGACTACTTCTCGAGCCTGCCCACTGGTTCGCGAATCACTAGCCACACATAGTACACACTCCCGCATTTGTGATGATCGACAAACTGGAAACCATAGCGACATATTTTTCGGCTAAAGATTCATTTTGTCTGTCAGTTTAAACTAAACTGCTGATATGCACTGTGTTGTGTTTATGCTCGGAAGGCTACATCACACAGCGCTCTTTTGCTGTTTTGTGTTGCCATTTTTGTTATTAATAAGTGCTTTTATGCTTGTTGTTTGGTCTTAGATCCAAAAGCCTCTGCACTTAGGTCTTAATAAATGGTCTGTTGCAGATTTTAAGAATTTTTGGTTTGTTTTTATCTTTGTCTCGTCTTTATTTGCTTATTTTTTCTGTGAAGATCTGGCAACCCTGTCACTTCAGCGAAGGGCTCTCGAGAGCAGCTAGCCCCGTGTGTCATATGTGCAAAAGTGAGGACTTCTTTCACTTTCATTTTTATTTAGAGCGCCCAAGCAACAAAAATGCAACATTGTGCAGCGCCTGGTTGTTAAAGAACACAGTCGCTTCCTTCGGATTCTCATATTAGGAATGCGTGGTTGAAGTTTATTTTTAAGTACGTTCCTGCTCACGTGGGTGAAACATTGAGCATTTGTTCGTGTCATTTCATTTACATTTACATTTAGTCATTTAGCAGATGCTTTTATCCAAAGCGACTTACAGATGAGGGAAACAATGGAAGCAATTGGAACAACATAAGGACAACAAAAAGCATAAGTGCAAAAAAGAAAATTGGTCTCATACAGCCTATCACAGTATACAGATCTAAGGAATTTTTTTTTCTCGAAAGAGTAGAAAAGAGATAAAAGTCAGAGCTGATCAGTCAGGTGTTGACGGAAGAGATGCGTTTTCAGACGGTTCTTAAAGATGGCCACAGAATCTGCTGATCTTGTAGCAGCGGGCAGATCATTTTATAAATGTGGAACCGATCCCGAGAAGGTACGTGAGAGAGATCTTTTACCTTTTTGGGATGGCACCACAAGACGTTGTTGGTTTGCAGAGCATAGGGATCTGGCGGGTACATAAGTCTGCATTAGTGAGTGAAGGTAAGGGGGTGCCAAATCAGTGGTGGTCTTGTAGGCCAGGAGCAGAGTCATGAATTTGATTTGAGCGACTAGAGGGAGCCAATGTAACTTAGTGAAGAGAGGAGTGACGTGCGCTCTCTTCGGTTCATTGAAGACCACTCTTGCCGCCCCATTCTGGATCATCTGTAGAGGTTTGGTTGTGCAATTTCACTATGGATTCCTTTGTGAACAAGGCGCTGGATTTGCGGAGAGACTAAAATGAAAAAGCAGTGCTGTGCAGTCAATATTGGATCCGACAGGAATGGCGCAGCAATCTTATGTGAGTAAAATATAATTGTACAATGCGTCACTATTGCTTTGTTAGAGATCGCTTGATGTGTCCTGATAATGTGTAACCTAACGTTACGTGTCTAACCAAATTCACAGAAGGCTCCAACTAAGTTTACTACACAAACTGCTATCCAATCATAGCAGTGGGCGTTTACTTCCAAGTCTTCTATGCTGCACGCTAGGGCTGGGACGATATATCGTGTAATTTTTATGCTCAGTTTCTCAATGGATTACGGTTAAACGCCGCCACATCCGAAAGCCAGAGGGAGCTCTCGAGTAGGCGTATTCGGACGCAACATTAATATACGCACGTATATTATTTCACAAGAAATTCTCCACCACCCGGATATTTCTCGCCTACTGTTTTATGAATACTGACGGATCGGACATACTATTCGTTCACCTACTACTTTTTGCCTATTATATAGCAAGGAAGTATGCCATTTCGAATGCAGCCGTAGTGATTTTAGATTGAGCAGTACTTCCTACTGATCAAAGAGCCGTAGTTCACGGAAGAACTGTGCATAAAACAGAATCGAAGCCTTTGCGATTTCAGAATCGACATAGACGGGTATAATTAGTGTGAATCGCGATATATATCGTCAAAGGCCTAAGGCACGCCTATTAAAACAGAGCGTTTGATGAGATGGCCTCAAAACCCGGGTAGAAAATAGCCTATTACTTATTGATTTTGATGTTTTTGAATGTGAAAACCACGCGAACGTCATAAGTAGACCTCATACAACAGTATAAAACAATGAACAAGCCCAGTTCAGGACAACTTTAAGATTATAGCACATGAGGTCCATTAGATATACAAGCTATATATAGTCCATGTTATTAGCATGGAAGAATTCAATAGACTGCAGATCTATCATCACAGGTAATGAAATGACTTTGAATTTTTCTGTCAAATTTGTATTCAGTGTATAGTTTTAAAAAGCTTATTAAGCTCTTTTTATTAAGCTTATAAGTAAGCTACTTGAATGAATGTTTTCTCTCATCTCTTCTCGATTTATAAATCCTAAACACTAACTTTTTAAGACTTTTATAATGTTGATTTTGGTCTTTATAGCTAATTTAAAACAATATTTGTTAGCAAAGTCTAGTCACACCACGTCATAGTCAGTTTAAATACATTACATTATATTACAATTATATTAAATGTACGTACATGTTTAGGCAGGCTTTTATGTCGTTTTGATTTTCTTTAGACTGTACTGGCCTTTACTTCTATAATGTTTTATTGACTTTGCAAGGTGGCATGATCCGCCCCTGGGGAACCTAGGGAAACTACAGACTGAAAGAAGGTCAAAAGAATGTTTGATACGTTCATTTGTTACGGGTGGATTAATTCATTCGTTTTTTTCAGAATAGCGCCTAATTTGCAGAGCGCTAAGTTAACCACGCCTACTTATTTACATTCCGCGGAATACACGGAATAGAAAAATCTCTTACAGTTGACATTTTATTCTGCGGTAACGGAATATTCCGTCATTCCGCCCAGCCCTACTTTACTGTATCATCAACACAAGGAAGACAGAAATATAATAAAATAGAGTTTATTAACAAAAAGGTATACAAGAGTAACTAACAACTACTAAATGGTACTAGAATGCTAAAGGATTGTATTGTTGGAAAGGTAAAGTGCAGAGAATAGAAAATATAGGTGGCTGATGAATGGCAGAATGTTCTCTGACTACAAATAAGGTCTTCACCTTATTAGAAACAAAGAAATAATAAATAACTATTTGTTACACATCTGATAACCAAGAATGCAATATCAAACACAACTAAGAACAGAAAACACAAAAACTGATAGAATACACAAATGCCAAGGTCTCTGGAAAGAGGTTTGGTTAGTGATATTTATGTTCCTCTGTGGCCATGAGAAGTCTGGAGGTGGCACATCTGGATTCCGTTTAACCGCCTCGAACACGAAGCGCTGTGGGATGCTGATCTCTTGAAGCACCATAGGGTCCTTAACAATCTGGAACGTGCAGATGAAGGTACCTTGAAGTGAAGGTTTGCTCTCCTGAGCTCAACCTTGTTGCAGACGTTGTATGCTGCCTCACTGGATGGTAGAGTCAGAACGTAGCTGATCTGATGCAGACTCTGGGTGCATGGACTGGAGACCCAGAACTTTGGTTGATCTGTTACACTCCCGGGGGGGGGAGACTCACAGCTCGGGTCAATCTGTTATCCTTCCTGGCTGAAAGGCCAGAGACTCAGAACTTTGGGTCGATCTGTTTCAGTCTCTCTGGATGGGACACTCAGAACTTTGTTGAGTTGCTTGCTCTGTTATTGCATCTTTGGAGCACAGACTCAGAACTTTCCTGATCTGTTACAGTCCCTGGGTGAGACTCAGAACCAAGAGTTTCTGCTGAAAAGGTACTTTTATCCCTTTTCACATAAGGAGGAGATTGCATTTGGTGCTTCATTCCAATGCTGTGATTGGCTGTTGATGTCAGAGGGGCACTCACCGTTCCTCCTCTGTCTAGAACTCATTTGCATAGGATAAAGTGTGACATTGAAATGTGACTTTGTGGTTTACCTATGCATATTTCACTTCCCAGAGCACTTTCAAAATACCTTTGGCATTGACCTGAATGTATAGAGTCCAAACATGACATCAAAAATGTTAAACTATCATGCATGCATTCAAATTTATATGTTAACAACATTTTTAAAGGTGACATTTCATGAGATTTTGTCTTTTGTGTATGTTACTGAGACTGCACTGGCCATCTTTTTCAAATGAAAACCAATAACAATTATATACTTTATTATATATATAAGTTATATTAGTAATTATGCAGTCATCATCTGTGATCTTGATATCAAGGAATGATATTCTTCTTTATCCTTAAAGGAATTTGCTGCCCTCACAAAGGAAGTGAACATGTGTCGCGAGCAGCTGCTGGAGAGAGAGGAGGAGATCGCAGAGCTGAAGGCCGAGAGAAACAACACGCGTGTGAGTTTTCACTTGATTATCTTATGTGCACCTGGACTCGTCCTAAGCAACAGATGATCCCGTTCCATGGAAATGTAACGCTTGTGTTTGTTGTTGATGCAGTTGTTATTGGAGCATTTGGAGTGTCTGGTGTCTCGCCATGAGCGTTCTCTGAGAATGACCGTGGTGAAGCGTCAAGCGCAGTCTCCTGCAGGCGTCTCCAGTGAAGTGGAGGTTCTCAAAGCTCTGAAATCTCTCTTTGAGCACCACAAAGCCTTGGACGAGAAGGTAAGTCCACATTTCTGCCTTCGCTGTGCCATACAGCAGGAGGACTTGAGACATGATGATGGTGTGGCGTTTGTGTCAGGTAAGAGAGCGATTACGCGTGGCTCTGGAGAGATGCAGCGCTCTTGAGG
Organism: Triplophysa rosa; assembly: GCF_024868665.1. Lineage (NCBI taxonomy): Eukaryota > Metazoa > Chordata > Actinopteri > Cypriniformes > Nemacheilidae > Triplophysa > Triplophysa rosa. The sequence goes on from NC_079901.1 coordinate 389,131, forward strand.
AGCAACTGACCATCTCTCATAAAGAGGTGAGAATATCTCCAGCACCTTTTCTTCTAATAATAGTCACACTTCTCCATGTCATGTGTTGTCATTGGTGTGTTGTAGCTGGCGTTTCTGAAGGATCAGAATCAGAGGAAGATGATTGTTGATGGTACGGCAGAGGTGAACCACTGTTCTGAAAGCACACCAAACGCTAACGGCAAGGTAAAACCATAGACTGTATAAAATATGGACGTAGTGTCCGTGACGTCACCCGTAGGTTTGTGAAGAGTAAAAATGAAGCCTAAAGTAGGTGGAGCCCATCGCGCGTCACTCCCGGATAATCGTAAATGGGCAAAGAGGCGGGACGTGGTTGGAGCTGAGGCGCCCGGTTGGCTGAAACCACTTGTCACTCAAGTGGCCAGCAACTATTTTGCTGAATTTTAAGGCTTAATATAAATTAAACGGGTGAGTTATAAAAATGAATCAATAAAAAAAAAATAATCTGGTAAAATTACCTATATAGACCAAAATAATTTTTTGTACCAGGCTGTAAACATGTTTTTTTTGTGCCGTAAAGTTGGCCATTTTAACATGGGGCTCAATGAGATTCTGCTCTGTTTTGGAGCCAGTCTCTATTGCAGTTTTAGTCACTTCCGTGTTGGTTTCACGTAGGGCTGAAACGATTCCTCGAGTAACTCGAGTTATTCGAATACAAAAAATCATCGAGGCAAATTTTGTTGCCTCGAAGCCTCGTTTAATCCATTTAACTACAGTACACATGGAGCGCTGCGTTTCCCCACGGACCGTTATTACTGACGCACAGCCCGATAAACTCTGTTCATGTTACAGGGCTCTCAAGTCTCACGCATTCACCGTGAGACACATGCATTTTAGTCTGTTCACACGCTCACATGTGTTTCTCATGCTGATAAATAACTGAGAGGTTATTGAAATGGTGAACTGCTATTTCACTTAGTTTTAGTCTATTTTGCGAGTGAAACTTGTTTTCCGGCTGCATTGAGTCCATCAAACTAGATGTGGACTTGTGGATGCCGAATCCTGTTATTTACACATGCCATCTGTCTGTTCTGTGTGTCTGCGTGAATGAACTGCACTGTTTAACGTGCTACACGCGTGATGCTCATGAATCTGTCTGCGTCTGCGCTTTATGAGGACATGAACACATGAACTTCATCTCCAGTTGCTCTGAGAGTTTATTTCAGAACATTTTAATGAGTGAAGCTAACACACTAAAAAATAAGCGTCATCCGACGACCTGCCAAAATAAAAGTCCGGTTAACTCAGTACCACTTCCCCACGCTTCTCACAGCGTTCACGCCCATTTAAGTGGCATTTTTCAAAATGACACACAATTCAAACGTTTACACAATTAGTAACACCAACTAATTTTGAGAAATTCAAGGTTAACACATGACACGAGTTTGCAAACTTAAATGAATTAAAGTCACAATGAAATGGAAGTTGCGATTGTCTTCTTTTCCATATTGTGACGTATATCTGAGTGAAACGGCTTCTGAAATGAGGGGGAAAAATGTAGGGCAGGACTTCATTTTGCCCTTCCCTAATCGGTTGGATCATTATAAGTTGGCCGTTGCTCACAAAATGGAGACACCCTAGCTCTTGCCTGATTATCACACTTCTTTTTACACTTATAATCCTTGGACCCTTTACTTGATGTAATAATTGAGACATCACTCTTTCTACAGTCTTTGTCCCACTTGCGCACTCTCTCTTCTCTGCTACAGACACGCCCCCTAATGCTAATTGGCTATTAGAGTGTTAAACCCATTGCACATTGAGTCCGAAATTTGCATCTGAAATTTCCGCACGTTAAAAAATAAATACGACCTCACGTTGGGTCAATCACATTTACACACTGCCTCCGATATTTTCGTCCGTCATAAAAAGAATCGGACTGGGTTCGATTTTCTGCATTTTTTGCATCCGTCAAGTGTTTTGAGTGGCCTTTTTTTCAGAGACACTGTACAAACGAGAGCCAAATACAAAAAAACAACGCATACGAAAATTCGGACTGTATGTGCAAAGAACTTTATGGTGATAGGGTGGATCGATCCGATCCACTTAATTGTATCTCTTAATTACTGTACACAGCCAGGACTACGTGCATATACATGACTCGCACAGAACAGACGTCCTGCAAATCATTTCAAAATTGTTTGTTGGACTGTACATTAGTTGGTGTACAATGCAACATCCATTGTGAAAATACTACTTAGTTTAACAAGAGGTGTGGCTTTTAAAGCGGTCATGGCCAGTTTTTATTTTCATTTTTTATTCAGATGTGGGCAGTTACATCCAAGGCAAACAAAGGTTCTTAAAGGGGAAACACAAATTTGACTTTTTAGTGAGAGGATTAAAAACAGAAATTATTACACCTCGGGGAATAAAATAAAAACCCATGTCATGATTAGGGTTGGGTATTGAGAACCGGTTCCATTTTAGAACCGGTTACAAATTTTAAAGAACCGGGGATTCGATAGGATGCGTGCATTTCGGTTCTGTTTATCGATTCCTGACTTTTTCAGTCACTTGCGAACGTCAGTAAGTGTTTTACAGTTGTATCTGTCTGCCAGGAGGACCTGCGACAAGGACCTTATCTCATTACGCACATGCGCAGTTCATTACAATCGGCACAATAGAAAAATTGGAGGCAGCCGCTAAAATTATGTCTGGTGTCTTCACAAAAAACACTGCGTGTATCAACAGACTGTCATTTGTAACTGCAGTTGCGCCTGCTGTTTCGTTATTAGCACATTGAGGCGCTGAAGAGTTGCAGTACAAGTGCTATATTAGGAGCTGTGTTAACTGTGTTTCGGGACTGTTTAGGTGAATATTGTTTGTTTTGCATCAGAGTACATTCAATTTCTTAAAAGGTTTCTTAATTTAACATGGCGTACATCATTGTAATGTTTTGAGCTGTGCAGATGGTTTGTTGAATCAGTGTTTTACTGTACACAGTGAGTGCGTCAGTATGAACGAACGCACATTGCGATCAGAATGACTCATTTGAACCGATTCGTTTAAACTGTTGAAACTTTTCGGTCACTAGCGAATGTAAAATATCAGTGAATCATTTAAAGCTCAGTGAACCACAAGAAGAACGCAGGATGTGAATGAGCTTTGCTCATTGAGTAAGACTGGTTAATTTAGTTGGCTATTGTGGGCTGAACAGTAAGTTGAAAAGCATAAAAAGCTTTATTTGATTTAAAAACATTTCGCTAAAATTAAAACGATACCCAACCCTGGACATGATGCCTTAAAGTAATTGCAGTTAATACATCATTTCTCAGAGACGCATGAATGAAAGCTCATGAATGTTGTATTTAGTATTGAGAGTTAATTGCATTTTAAAGGAAGAATTTAAAAAGAAATTGAACCTGGTGTGAAAGCTCTTAAGTGCGCTAAGGAAGGAAAGCTTGATATAGCATAAAAAATGTAATATAGCACAAAAGCACAAATTTATAGTGCCTTACAAACAAAATGACTGAAATAAGATAGCTAAAACAATACAAACAATATAAAAGGTATAAATCTAAACAAATATATAGAAGAACCAGACAGCAATAAAGAGACTAGTGCTGATCAGTGAGTTCAGTCAGTAAATGCACAGACCACGCATGCACGCACATGTGTGAAAGGCTCAATATATTCTCAGTAACTCATGTGTTGTGTTGTGATTCCAGCAGCGCTTGTCAGATGTTTCTCTGGGTGCAGAGGATTCTGCTACAGATGGTGATGTGCAGGAGCTGGTGGACAGATTGAATAAAGAGCTCATGCTAATGAAAGAGCACGTGGCGTCTTTAAGCGGCCATGTCGCAGAACTGGAGGAAGATCTAGACACGGCCCGTAAAGATCTCATCAAATCAGAGGACATCAACAGCCGCCTGCAGAGAGACATACGAGAGGTATGATCAGTTGACTTCATGTCACATTACCTCAGGATGATGGAGGAACGCATGATGGTCTCAACCAGACGTGTGTTTCTCAGGCGCTCGCTCAGAAGGAAGACATGGAGGAGAGAATCACTACGTTAGAGAAGAGGTACCTGGCCGCTCAGAGGGAAGCCACATCTGTCCATGACCACAATGACAAACTGGAGAATGAGATGGCCAACAAAGATTCTCTCTTCTGTCAGGTCAGCACAAGCCCTCACACTAGTTGTAGGAAAGATAGAATTAAATGAAATACCTATACTGTATATAGCCTATTGTTGGGTGGAAACGATCGCCTTCTCGTCTCACAGAAACATATACTGTATCTGTCTATGACTCGCGCTACAGAAAGGGAACAGAAAAATGCGTATAAAAGAAATCTAATTAAATAATCTACACTGTCATACGCTCATAAACGTATTTATAATAACGTAATACAAACTGGCATTTTGTACTGGATGTAAACAGGCAGCAGTGCGGTGCACGCTGTCGCCATGAAAACACATGTGAGCGTGAGCTGCGCACGGGATGCTCTGTTCATGCATCCTCCTCCATAACAGGCAATAAATCATATTAAATCATTTGTGCAATGCGCACGCGAGCATAACATCTAACGAGTGTTTAAATAAAGACTTTTAACCAAACTAAATGTTGTTGACTATCAACAAATACTTCACAAAGGAATGAAATAAAAGGAAAGTGAAAGTAAACATTAACTCTGATGCATCTACAGTGCCATCCTTCACGGGAGTTAGCGCTCCTCTTTAAGTACAAACTCTTTCTCAGCTTCACATCCATCCTCCGCTATGCCCGGTTTCGCTCCGCATATGAGCTGTGAATGGGTCTCGCAAAGAAATACGGCATCAACTAGGATTTATCGTTTATATCGCGGGAAGACTAATTCCTATCGTGGGGAGAATTTCTACCGGTATGTCGCAAACGAAATATAATGTCGCCCATCCCTACCTCACACAACATCGTCATCTTGCTCTCCAGTAGAAGTCATTCTTCTAAAAAAAAACGGGCCGGACATTGGCAGGTGAGAAGACTCAAGGAGTTATACTGTGTTATCCTGATGAATAAAGCCAGTATGAAAACAAAGGAGCGCGTGAACAAGACGCTCTACTCTTTAAATACGGAGGTAATGAAAACAGCAACACGAGCGATTAAAACTAGCCCCATTTGGAGCTCGAGCGAGGTCTTACAGACAGTTAAGTTAAATATGATATGTCACATGTATGGATACACCTTAGACAAATTTGTTCCTTTGAAGGCGACTTCACGAATGGAAAAGTCATTCCAGATAAAGAGACAATGTTTTTCATTGCTGAATTGGGCAAGTGTATATTCAATGGCCACATTATGACATCGTGCTGCCCTCTCCAGAGTTCACATATCAAGAGCTCTGCTTACCCTAAACTTCATCATAACTGCTTGTAATGTAAATCAACCAATTAGAATTGAGGACTGGAAGTGTCCGTTTTATTGATTTTAAATATTTACACTCCAGTTATTATTTACATTCCAATTTCAATGTCCAAATATTATATTAAAAGGTCTTTGTTCTGTAAAAGGGTGCACTTGCAATATTAGTTCATTACTTAAGTAGCATCAAATATTTATAAAATGACAATAATATCGACTATCGCAATTATTTCTGATGCAATTAATCGCCAAACAAAAAGTTGCTGTCGCGACAGGCCTAGAAAAATCATCCGTGTCAACTCTTGTGCAGACAGAGGTGATAAACAGACAGTGATTGTGCTGTTGTTGTTGTGTGTTTGTACAGATGGAAGAGAGGAACAGACAGTTGCAGGAGAGGTTGGAGTTGGCTGAACAGAAACTACAGCAGACGTTACGCAAGGCCGAGACGCTGCCTGAGGTGGAGGCTGAATTAGCACAGAGAGTCGTGGCTCTCTCAAAGGTGAAACCATCTGAAACACCACACACGCATGCAAACAGCAGCTGTACCACTGGAGATGAGGGATTTCTCTTTAAAGCAGAAGTGAAGCATCCTGTCAAGTTAACATTTATTCAATCAGAAATCATTTAATAAACCAGATTCATGTTACCGTTTAAAAGAAAAAGATGGAGACCCCTTGTTAAAGGTTTTGTAGCAAGGGCGCCGCTATCTTGCAGTACCGCTGACGGTGACACATTGGGAGAGACACCGTTGGAAGTGTGCCACTTCATGTCCTGTATTTAACAATGCAAAAAACATCCACAATACAAAATGATCATGCTCACACGTACACACACAGGGCCTCATTCATGAAACATTCCTAAATATATGCGTCATTTCCGAGTAATTTGCACGTAAAACAGACCTTCCCTGAAACTTTCCTCCGGATTCACAAATACTTCGTGAACGTCAGATTTGATAGTGAAATGTGTGTATGTTAATGAATTCCAATCACTCGTAAACAGGGCGCGCACGCACGCTCATTCACAATTAGCATAATCCCGCCTAAGAATTACAGCTACGCAAATGACGTATCTAGCAATGCCGGAATCCTCTGGATTTACCGATCAATGAATCAGTTAAACAGTGTCCACCAAAGTGTTTTAGCCCGCTGAAATAATAATACCTGGTGCTCTTCTGAAAACGACCAGCTGGTGGCACTTGAGAACGCTTATTCCGGAGATGCGTTGGTGTCTGTGATTTAGAACAGTTAGCCTACTTGTTACTAGAATATGAAAATGCAGTAACCATTAATATTAATTTCTGTATTGTTATGTGTTTTTATTTCTGTGCAATAAAAAAATATATATATATAATTTTTCCGATATGTATAATGGTTGGTCAATGTAGTGTTTGTCCCGCCTCTTCTCCACTGTGATTGGACGGCTTAAAAAAGGACAGTGATGAGCTCTGCGTTTTACCTTAAAGTTAAAAAGTATAAAATGATAAAAGACAGGGCAAAAGAACTTGTGAAATAACATTGATATATAGTGCATCAAAGTGCAATGTCGTCAGTTTACGAACGATTTACACAAAACATTTTTCTGCTCGTGTTTCAAGAATGAGGCCCACAGACAGAGCGAGAGAGAGAAAGAGATGAAAGGATGAGACAAAACAATTTAGCACAGACACAGTTCTCTTACAGTTAGTAACTGATGTTTAGATTAAATTTATAGAATTATATGAAAAACAGATGATTGAATTAATTGATAAACTCTTAAAACTACACATTTTCTCTTTGTAACATCTTGTTCAGGTTTGATTGTAATCATAACATTATTGAAAACTTTTTTCAGTAAAAAAAAAGTATTGAAAGTATTGAAAACTTTTTTCAGTAAAAAAAAAACTTTGACAATATTGTTATAATTGTGATTTCATAATATGTATGAATAATATGAATCTAATCTATAATATGAATCCAACTGAAAAAAAGTGGTCTAAAAGCACATAACAAATAGTGGAGCTCTGCAGCCATCTACTAGTAAAAGTGATCATTTTTTACTTTTAAAACTGCTTTTTCCAAAGGATGGGCAAAAATCTTCAACTAATCCATGTCAAATTATCCATAAATGAAAGTTAGAAATGTGGGTCTTTTATAAAGTGAATTTTACATAAAAAGCTCTTTTTTGTATACAAATATTTAATATAAAAGATTGATATTTTAATATTTATTAATACAATATTTTTTATTTATTTCTATAAATTTTCCAAAAACGATACACTCAAAAAACGTGGCAGAAATACTGTATGTTATGAAGTGAAAGGTTAATGTTGGTATTTAAGTGATCTTGCGTTTGCTGATGCGGAGGAATGAGCCGGGGTGTTTACTTGGTTCATGTGTGTCTCTTCATTGGTGTTTTTCCGTGTAAACTCACCTCTGCTCTGCTGCTCAGTGCCTATCCGAGGGCTCTTTCAGTGCCGCTGTCCTTTGCCTTAACACGGAGAAACTCCATTTTACAGGAGCAATGTAATAGTGCTCTTCTTTGAGTCTTCTGATGCCCTGTGGCTTAACAGTTTCCATGTTTCACAGTCAGTCTTTATCTTTCCTTTGTATTTAACAGTGTCTCTCCCATTGTGTCTGATGAACACGGCAAGGCGACCAACCCCGTGACGTAATCTACTTTCTTATATCATTTCCGATTGGAGTGAAAACCCCTTTAATAAAGAATGGACCTTTAAAACCTGGACTGGATGCTTGACTTGCGCTTCAATGAGAAGCTCTCTAATACAATGTTCAATCAAATGAAGCAGCTTTGATGTGATGATTGATACGTGTGGCTGCTAACTGAAAACGCCTGTTTGCTGAATGTAATGGCCTACGCCTCTGTGTTTAAGCAGATGTATGCCCTTCCTTCTCTTTCCTTCTGTATGACTGCACTGAGGACTCTTAAATACTTTTCTTAAGTACTTGTTTCTTCTCGTTTGTAGGCAGAGGAGCGTCATGGGAACGTGGAGGAGCGTCTCAGACAGATGGAGGCTCAGCTAGAGGAGAAGTACCAGGAGCTACTCAGGGTACCACACAGTCAAATGCCCCCAAAGTTTCTTCCTTTCTTTAGTGTTCAAAATCAAACATGTTTTAAAAACACTTCACATCAGGCTCAAAGCACACACAACTCCAGTACTGTACTGTTCTACCTACAGTATGGCAACTTAGAGATCTGTGTGTCATTATACATGTACTGTGTACGTTTTGTGAGAAGAATAAAGGTTTTTTACTTTCCAAAAACTAAGATTGAACACCTGTTATAGCACAATAAACCAAAACACTATAAAGGTCTCGGAATACCCTACAGTACGTGGCCTTTAATTGCTGATGTATGATATGATTTGCTTGATGTTTGAAGGCCCGGCAGCGTGAAAAGATGAACGAGGAGCACAATAAACGTCTGTCAGAAACTGTGGACAAACTGCTGTCTGAATCCAATGAGAGACTGCAGCTTCACCTGAAGGAGCGCATGTCTGCACTAGAAGAAAAGGTAATCCACGTTTTATCTGTCCACAAATACATCTTACCTGTGTCAAACTACAGCTGTTCTGATCCCTGGGAAATGTTAAATAAAGCATTTTTCAAGGGTGTTGTTTAAGTTTGTAATCATGTCTTTTGTAAACCACAGCCTCACAGGTAAGGTTTAGTTGTGGATCGTGTATGTCAAGATAATTGTCGTGTTGACAGTGCAGTAGTTTTCTTCACGGTGCTTTGGTTCCTTGACAGAACGCTCTGATCCGTGATCTAGAACACGGAAAGAAATTGATAGAAGAGGCTCATCATGAGAAGGTCAGTGTCTCTGTCTTGATCTCTCTGACATCATCTCATGTATTGTTTGTGTACATGCGTTTCTGAATGAGTTTGTGTGTTTGTGACCTCAGGAGCAGCTGCTTATTCAGATCGAGACCATGAGGACTGAGAATGACAGGACTCGCAGCAGAAGCAACTCAATGTTGCATCATGGGTAACGCATCAGATTGATCAGTGTAATGGTGTAGTGTGGCTACTCTTGGTTGACCCTGTAATCTTTTCTGTGTTAGCCAATGAGAAATGTTATATATCCGTCAGCACAGCTATTTTTGCTACTGTGTAGGTGACCTAATCTGCTTAAAGAATAAGAACTTCTGCTTCGAGTTGTTATCATTTTCTTTTCTGCTGTGTAGCCGTTGTCATGCGAGCGGCACACCAGATTTCAGGTACCCAGTGTCTGTGTCGTCTGTGATGGACAGTCAGTACGGTGGTGCTCTGGTGCTCAGGAGACCTCAGAAGGGCAGAGTATCTTCGCTCAGAGATGAACCCACTAAGGTGAACATAATGACATTTGTGTGTTGTGACCACCGCAGAGTTTCACTCTACGAAAACTACAGTCAAGCACTTGACTCACTGCTTAGAAGAGCTGATTACTCAAATAGTAAATTCAATTCAATTCAATTTTATTTATATAGCGCTTTTCACAATGTGCATTGTTCCAAAGCAGCTTTACAGGAGCAAATAAGAAAAACACAGAAAGGTAAAACACAGCACAGTGCATGGTGTTTATAGACCAAGCAAGATCATTATAATAAATAATATCTAATAAATAAATAAATGCAGTCTCCCGGTGAGCAAGCCAACACTGCACTGCTCTGCTGTGGCGAGGAACCCAAACTCCAATGATGAATAATGGAGAAAAAAAAACCTCGGGAGAAACCAGGCTCAGCCGGGAGGGCCAGATCTCCTCTGACGTGTCATAGCTGCACTCAGTGACCCCGACCAAAGCCACCGAGCAACGTCCACGAAGAACAGGGAGAGCCCACGAGCCGCGACCCAGGAAGCCCCACCCGCCGAAACCGTGCAGGTCCAACCCGGTCTCATTCCGCGATCAACAACAGACAACAGAGGAACAACCAGGGAAAAGTAGTAATGGCATAATTAACTTTATTCCTCTGTTGTCCGACATCGACCACAAAACAAGACCAACCAGACCAGACCCACACAGTCCCAACAAATGAAACGCCCCGAACCACAACCAACAAGCCCCCCCACTCCCTACAACACCCACCCAGCTACCTCCAATCAAAGTCACTGAGTGCAGCCATAACTTCAAACTGCTGTCGTGTGATGTAAGTTTAGCATTAAATACCAAGTATTGTAAATTTAGCATTTATGTGACAGGTAGTCCGTCTTTGCTCTCGGTTGGGGATGGAATTGTCTGAGCTGGGCCGGCCAGATGGTCGCCTTTTTCTTGGGTGGTGATGGAATTGCCTTGGATGGAGCTGGATGGTCAGTCAGTCCGCAGGCTCTCGCAGGAGGATGGCACGGGATTTTCCGATGTAGCTGGCGTAATCTCTAGTTGTGGATGGGCATATGACGTTCATCTGGGCCTGGCGGAATCTCTCCCTACCTCGGGATGGGCATCCCGAGGCGAGGGCAGAAACAGAAAGAGAATAATTAGCGTAGCTGCTGTTCATTAGCTATGTATTAGTGAATGCTTGGCTGAAAAGATGTGTCTTTAATCTAGATTTAAATTGGGAGAGTGTGTCTGACCCTCGAATAGTATCGGGGAGGCTATTCCAGAGTTTAGGTGCTACGTATGAGAAAGCTCTACCCCCTTTGGTGGATTTAGTTATTCTAGGTGTTATCAAAAGTCTGGAGTTTTGAGATCTTAGAGAGCGTGATGGGTTGTAGTGTGGTAGAAGCTCTGTTATGTAGGTAGGGGCTAAACCGTTTAAGGCTTTATAAGTAATTAAAAGAACTTTAAAGTCAATACGATACTTAATGGGTAACCAGTGAAGGGTTGATAACATTGGGGTTATGTGATCGTATTTTCTGGACCTGGTTAGAACTCTGGCAGCTGCATTCTGAACTAACTGTAGTTTGTTTATTGATGTGCAGGCAACCACTAAGCAGTGCATTACAGTAGTCAAGTCTTGAGGTCACAAATGCATGAATAAGCTTCTCTGGTCAGCCACACATAAAATATTTCGCAATTTGGCAACATTTCAAGGTGGAAGAAGGCTGTTTTTGTGACATTTGAGATGTGATTTTTAAATGACAGGTTGCTGTCTAATATAACGCCAAGGTCTTTAACTGTATTTGTTGGAGTAACAGTGCAGCCTTCAATTTGCAGGTCATAATCCGAAATATTCTGCTCACGTGTCTTTGGTCCGATAAGTAATATTTCTGTTTTATTAGAATTTAAAAGAAGGAAATTACAAGTCATCCAATGCTTTATATCGTCGATGCACTCTGCCAATTTGGATAGTTGGAAGGAATCATCTGGTCTTGATGAGATATATAGCTGAGTATCATCTGCATAACAGTGGAAGCTAATTCCATGTTTTCTAATAATGTTTCCAAGGGGCAGCATGTATATGGAGAATAGCAAGGGTCCTAAAACCGACCCTGAGGTAATCCATAATTTACTTGCGTTAGATTTGATGATTCCCCATTTAAATGGACAAATTGATGTCTGTCTGATAAGTAAGATCTGAACCATTGTAGTGCCTGTCCCTGAATACCGGTATAATTGTGTAAGCGATCTAGAAGTATTTTATGGTCTACAGTATCGAACGCAGCACTAAGGTCGAGCAGGACTAGGAGTGAGATGTTACCTTTATCTGATGCTATAAGCAGGTCGTTTGTAATTTTAACGAGCGCAGTTTCAGTACTATGATGCGGTCTAAAGCCTGACTGGAATTTTTCGTGTATGTCATTATTTTGTAAGAAAGAGCACAACTGAGTGGACACTACTTTTTCTAGTATTTTAGACAGGTAAGGGAGATTTGAAATCGGTCTATAGTTTCCTAGTTCATTGGGGTCTAAGTTTGGTTTCTTGATAAGAGGCTTAATGACGGCCAGTTTAAAGGGTCCTGGGACATGGCCTAGATTAATTGACGAGTTGATAATGTTATAAATGGGCTCAATTGCAACGGGTAATAACTCTTTTAATAATTTAGTTGGTATGGGGTCTAATAAGCAAGTTGTAGGTTTAGATGTTGCAATAAGTTTAATTAAATCTTCCTGTTTTATAGGTGAAAAACACTGTAGCCTTTCTTTTGGGGCGATGGTTGGTACTAATTTATAGGACAGACTTGGAGGTTGAGGTTTTACTATTTTGTCTCGTATGTTTTCGATTTTCTCTGTAAAAAAAATCATGAAATCATTGCTACCAAGGTGCGGCGAATACCCAGGTCAGGTAAGTCTGTTTATTTGTTAGTTTAGCAACTGTACTAAATAAAAACCTTGGATTGTTTTTGTTAGTTTCTATGAGGTTACGGAGGTGCTCAGCCTTTGCTGCTTTTAGTGCCTTTTTATAACAGTTTGCTTCTTTCACGCAATTTTGACTCTTGTTTTCCATTGCCTCCAGTTTGCTTTTTTAGATTTAGATTCAATTTATTGTCATTGCACATGTACAAGGCAACGAAATTGACTTGCATTTAACCCATCCAGAGAGTAGTGAACACACGTACCCCCGAGCAGTGGGCAGCTATCACTCAGCCCCGGGAGCAAGTAGGGGTAAGGTGCTTGCTCAAGGGCCCTCAGTTGTTACCGCCGGCCCTGGAATCAACGGCAACCTTCTGGTCATGAGTCCGACTCTCTAACCATTAGCCACAACTGCCCTTTTAAGGGCGCGAGTGGTGCTATTGTACCATGGTGCTCGTTTTTCTCATTAATCTTTTTTGACTTCATAGGTGCGACAGCTTCTAATGTATTAGAGAAAATAGTGCCAATTTGCTGGTCATGTCATCGAGCGATTCTGTATTTATTGGTATGGTTATTAAAGGAGTCAGATCTGGCAAGCTCTTTGAAACTATCTTTAGTAGTCGAGGTAATTGTTCTACCCTGTCGATAACAGTTAAAGCTGATTTCTGCAGTGCGCAGTGTACATGTTATAAGATAGTGATCGTGACATCGTCCTTTAGGTATAATATCTATATTGGTTAGATCGGCTCCGTGAGATATAATCAAGTCTAGTGTATGATTAAATCGATGAGTGGGTCCATTGATGTGTTGTGTTACTCCAAAAGAGTGTAATAGCTCTGTAAACGCCACTGCTAATGCATCGTTAGCACTATCTACAGTGGATATTAAAATCTCCGACAATTAGTACTTTATCAACGTTAACCAATAGGTCCGATAGGAAGTCCGCAAACTCTTTCAGAAAATCAGTGTAGGGACCAGGGGGTCTATACACTGTAGCCAACGTACAAGAAAGCAATGGTTTTTTACTGTCAATTGGAACAATTATGTTCAACGCAAGCACTTCAAATGATTTAAATTTATGCTCCGTTCTCTGAGTTACAGTAAGAAAGTCTCTAAAGATTGTTTGCGACACCACCACCTCGACCAACCGACGTGGCTCATGCATATAACAGTAGCTTGGTGGGGTACACTCATTTAGACCGTAATAATCATTTGGTTTAAGCCAGGTTTCGGTAAGGCAAAGTATATCAAAACTGTTGTCTGTGATCATTTCATTTACAATAACTGCTTTGAATTTAGTGATCTAAATCTTCCTGCTGCTGACCAACTTTATGGAGATGCAGATTTCATTTTCCAACAGGACTTGGCACCTGCACACAGTGCCAAAGCTACCAGTACCTGGTTTAAGGACCATGGTATCCCTGTTCTTAATTGGCCAGCAAACTCGCCTGACCTTAACCCCATAGAAAATCTATGGGGTATTGTGAAGAGGAAGATGCGATATGCCAGACCCAACAATGCAGAAGAGCTGAAGGCCACTATCAGAGCAACCTGGGCTCTCATAACACCTGAGCAGTGCCACAGACTGATCGACTCCATGCCACGCCGCATTGCTGCAGTAATTCAGGCAAAAGGAGCCCCAACTAAGTATTGAGTGCTGTACATGCTCATACTTTTCATGTTCATACTTTTCAGTTGGCCAAGATTTCTAAAAATCCTTTCTTTGTATTGGTCTTAAGTAATATTCTAATTTTCTGAGATACTGAATTTGGGATTTTCATTAGTTGTCAGTTATAATCATCAAATTAAAAGAAATAAACATTTGAAATATATCAGTCTGTGTGTAATGAATGAATATAATATACAAGTTTCACTTTTTGAATGGAATTAGTGAAATAAATCAACTTTTTGATGATATTCTAATTATATGACCAGCACCTGTACAGTAGGAAGATAGACAACATGTATAACAATAAAGTATGAATATGCACATACAATGAGAGTACAGTATATGACTAAACTGGTGTTCATGGGGTTTGTACTGTAGGTCTTTATCGCTCTTCACTCTCTATTAGATGAGCAATTTTAGTGTGTTGCGACTCTCTGTCTTTAGGTTAGCTTATTCTCAGGCTTGTTTTTGCACTGCGAGTCTCTGGTGACTCCTGAGCGCGTCACATCAAAGTGCTCACGCATTCGCGAGCATCATCGTGCATTTCAACGCAAGTTTCACATTGGCTCGCCTGAAGTTAAACTTTATTAATACAGCTTTACAAAACAACCTGACTTCTGAAATACGTGTTGAGAATGAGCTTTTTTAAATGCTGGTGCAGATCCCTGCACGAGCACTGCTGGTGAGAGAAGCGCCGGACTGGAGCGGATCACTAAACTACAGCCTGAAAGAAGGTCAAAAGAATGTTTGATACGTTCATTTGTTACGGGTGGATTAATTCATTAGTTTTTTTCAGAATAGTGCCTAATTTGCAGAGCACTGAGCACGCCTACTTATTTACATTCCGCGGAATACATGGAATAGAAAAATCTCTTACGGTTGACATTTTATTCCGCGGTAACGGAATATTCCGTCATTCCGCCCAGCCCTAGTCAACAGCATACATTTTATTCATGATTATATTTTGCGTTGTGTTGATTGTAACATTATTTGTAGTTTGATGAGTTGCAATATGTTGATTGTAAGATTACTTGTAGTTTGATGAGTTGCAGTGTGTTGATTGTAACATTATTTGTAGTTTGATGAGTTGTCAAGTTGCGTTGATTGTAACATTATTTGTAGTTTGATGAGTTGCGTTGCGTTGATTGTAACATTATTTGTTTGATGAGTTGAGTTGCTTTGCGTTGATTGTAACATTATTTGTAGTTTAGTTTGATGAGTTGCGTTGCTTTGTGTTGATTGTAACATTATTTGTTGTTTGATGAGTTGCGTTGATTGTAACATTATTTGTAGTTTGATATCTTGAGTTGTATTGCGTTGATTGTAACATTATTTGTAGTTTAGTTTGATGAGTTGCGTTGCATTGCATTGATTGTAACATTATTTGTTGTTTGATGAGTTGCGTTGTGTTGATTGTAACATTACTTGTTGTGTTGTTGATTGTAACATTATTTATAGTTTGATAACGTGAGTTGCGTTGATTGTGACATTACTTGTAGTTTGATGAGTTGTAGTGTGTTGATTGTAACATTACTTGTAGTTTGATGATTTGCAGTGTGTTGATTGTAACATTACTTGTAGTTTGATGAGTAGTTGCAGTTTGTTGATTGTAACATTACTTGTAGTTTGATGAGTAGTTGCAGTGTATTGATTTTAACATTATTTGTAGTTTGATGAGTTGTGTTGTTGGATTCTAAGATTGTGTGGTGGTTGTGTTTGTGCAGGTGCAGACTCTGGATGAGCAGGAATGGGATCGGCTGCAGCAGGCCAGTGTTCTGGCTAATGTTGCTCATGCCTTTGAGAGCGATATGGACGTGTCTGATGTGGAGGACGATAGAGACACTGTCTTCAGCTCTATGGACCTGCTGTCTCCTGCCGGACAGACAGATGCTCAGACCCTCGCTCTGATGCTTCAGGAGCAGCTCGACGCCATTAACAATGAGATACGGTACAAATCCCGGCATCAGCATCATCCGGGCTGTGTTTTTTACATGTAGCTTTCAGATACTACTGTAAACACACATTTTTTATTTGTTTAATATAAAGTAAACGTTTCATTGTAACACAAGTTCTCTCTTTTCCCATCCTCACTCAAAAATGCTTATTCAGCTAACGTCAATGCATTTATTATGAAAGAAAAGGTTCAGTAAATATGAGCGCTTATTTATTCCAAAGCATTTTAATTTGTCTTTTTAGTGTAATGGAAGAGGTAAACATACATGGATTTTGATGAAGAGCACGTTTTTGATGCGGTTTCTATAATCTGAATGTCATCAAAAGGCTGAAAATCATTATTATTATCAGCGTCCCAGTCCATATGTACTAACTGTTTTGCGTGTATGCCATTACTCTGTTGTAAAGTTGTGTGTTTGTGTTGTGAGCAGAATGATTCAGGAGGAGAAGGAGAACACTACGCAAAGAGCTGAGGAGATCGAGAGCCGTGTAGGTAGCGGGGATGATCTGGGTGGGCGTTTCCGCTCCATGAGTTCCCTCCCACAGTCTTTCCATAGCTCCACCCACACTGAGCCCTCACCCCCAAGCTCTGGACACTCCACACCACGTTTGGAGCGCATGGGGGTGATGACCCTGGTAAGGCCGTCCACGCTCTTCAGCGTGTGTCTGCACACATCTCATTCATGTTTAGCAGTGATCATGTGTGTGCGTGTTGGAGAAGTGCATCCTTCATATGATCCTGGTTTCAGTGTATCGTCCCCTCTGTAGTGTCTATGTGTTTACCAAAGCATATCCTGCTCTCTTCCCTTAATAGACGTGTGAGGAAATGAGCTATTAGCACACATCAGATAACTGTGTGTTTACATAATCACTAGCATACAACACATGGCATACTTAACGTCTAAAATCGGCAAATTCATTTTCAAATACTTCATTAAGGAACGTGGAAAGATCAAAGTAACAATAGAACAAAGACTCAAAAGCTGGAGAAGTGTCCACCAACGGACAAAAGTATGTGTATAAATGATGTACCTTACACGGAAGCTATCTGTGTTTTACACGCATATAGTCACACTGATGATCATCCTGCATTCACACAACAAACACACCAGAGTTTATCATTGATTTCATAGGAAAGCTGCAGCAGCATGTGTGTGCGTGCGTGTGTTTTCCTGTAGCTCATTGGTAAGAGCGTGGTGCTAACAACGCCAAGGTCATGGGTTGGATCCCAGGGGATTGCACATAGTCAGAAACAAATGTATAGGATAATGCGATGTAAGTTGCTTTGGATAAAAGCGTCTGCCAAATGCATCAATGTAAATGTGTGTTTGTTGGGTGAATCTCTCCACGTTCACTGCGTTCATTTCCTCTCCCGACTGCTGATGTTTTACTCTGAGCTGCTGCTCTGCTTTTATTTTGAAATGCTGTTAATATGCTGTTTCTTCCCTTTCTTCATTGCTTACGCTTTCTTCAACAGCCTTCCGATTTGCGGAAACATCGTAGGAAGGTAATTTAGAGCAGATGCGTTGAGCACAAACATCTGTAATTCTTTGTTCAACATTGTTGTATCATCGTTGCGGACATCCCCAGCAAAACATAATGATTTTAGCTGTCATTTGTCATTTTAGTGTATTTGAATCTGAACTGTAACGTGTCTTTGTTAAAGCATTTGTTCAGCAAACTATTCATTTCAACAAACTGTTCATTTTCTCACTCTCAGGTCATCTGAGATTTTGTAAGTCATTTATAAGATCCAAGCCCTCAAGTGCCGTGTATTGAAAAGTTGAAAAAAGCACAAAAGAAATCCCTGCACCTCCTAGCAATATACTGACATCTTATGAAGCAAATCTATTGCTCTGAGCAACATATTTTAGCAGATTTTTATTTTACGGTAAACACAAATTCCAATCAGAAGTGATCATCCCTACTTTCTTCCAAAATGCTGAGGTCCTGGGGTGTAAACTCTGGAGGTAATAGCAGAGTTGTGTCTCATAATGTGGCCGTTTTGAAAATACACTTGGCGAGTGGAGCAGTTAAAATAATTTTCTCTTTATCTGGTGTGAGGTTTTTCCCAAAGTGCCCTTCAAGTGTACAAATTGCCGTTTGGAATTCGCCCTAAAGGGAACGCACACCGGATGCGCAGCGTTACGTCAGGACAGATCACAGGCCTATGAAGAACTTATGAATGACAAAAAACACCACTTTTCTTGTGCACATGTACAGTTGTGTCCAAAATAATAGCAGTCCAACATCACTAACCAGATCAACCATTGTTTTTGGTAGAAATTATATTTCTACATGGCAAAACGCTTTCCTGTAGCTCAGTGATAACAAGGTTAACAACGCAAGGTTGTGGGTTGGATCCCAGGGGATTGCACATACCTATGTATAAATGTATAGGATAATGCAATGTAAGTCGCTTTGGATAAAAGTGTCTGCCAAATGCATAAATGTAAATGTAAATGTAAATCATTTACTAGTGGGTGTAGTAGAGTAATAGAAAAACAACAGACCCAGCAGTCATGACATGCATGCTGCTGATTCTGTGTAATTGAATCATTAATTGAAAGGGGTGTGTTCAAAATAATAGCAGTGTAGAGTTCAGGTCATTGATTCTGTGGAAAAAAACTGGTGTCAAACAGGTGGACCTTATTTAAAGATGGAGGCAGCAAATGTTGTACATGCTGGTTATACTGCATTTCTCTCAGGCATTGTTCAGAAGAACAGCGTATTTTGATAAAACAGTTGATTGGAGGGGAAATACCATTACCATTCGAATGAATGGAAGAATAGCCAAAATGGCAAAGACTCCAGGGTGATTCAAGAAGATCTAAAGTTACCTGTGAGTACTGTAGCAATTAGAAGATGCCTATGTGAAGCCAAGCTTTCGGCAAGAAGTCCCCGCAAAATCCCATTGTTGAAAAAAACAACATGTGCTGAAGAGGTTACAGTTTGCCAAAGAACACATTGACTGGCCTAAAGAGAAATGGCGCAACATTTTGTGGACTGATGAAAGCAAGATTGTTCTTTGTCAGAAGACCCCCAAACACTGATATCAAGTGTTGGGCCTATTTATCGCATACCAGGGATCATGGATCAGTTTGAGTAAATAAAAATACTTAAAGAGGTCATGTTGCCTTGTGCCGAAGAGGAAATGCCCATGAAATGGGTGTTTCAACAAGCCAACGACCCCAAACACACCAGTATGCGAGCAGCATCTTGGTTCCAGACCAACAAGATTAACGTTATGGAGTGGCCAGCCCAATCCCCGGACCTTAATCCAATAGAAAACTTGTGGGGTGACATCAAAAATTCTGTTTCTGAGGCAAAACTAAGAAATGCAGAGGAATTGTGGTATGTAGTGCTGAAATACCTGTTCACAGGTGCCAGAAGTTGGTTGACTCCATGCAACACAGAGAGCAGCAGTTCTCAGAAACAATGGTTATACAACTTAGTATTAGTTCAGTGATTCACAAGAAGGCTAAATCCTCAAGCATTTCTCAGTTTAAATGTCTAACTTAGTAGAGAAAAATGCAGATACTGCTATTTTTTTGAACAGCCTAAAATTGCCTTTTCTGCACTTTCTGTAAAGTAAAAAACCTGATAAATTTTTCTTCATGTTTTGATTTAGAATAGAATGTGCAGTCTTCCAAATACATTTGTGTGTACTGAAAAAAGTTATAATAAGGATTTTGATCTTCACTCACTTTTTTAAACACACTGCCATTATTTTGAACAACTGTACATGTTGTATACGTAGTACATAAACCAATGTGACAACATATGTTCCTAATAGTATGTTATAAACCATACAAAAATTAAGCATAATTATGGCCTGGGCCAAAGTTAACTTTCAGTCTGTGTTGTGTTATAATATACAATTTATTGTATATTTAATTGACATCAATTTATATTCATATTTTTTATTGTATTTTAACTGTATTAAATGAATTAAAACTACCCAACAGTTATTGATTGTTTAATAAATTGAATAAAAACAGTGCGTTGTCGGTTTAAATAACCGAATACCTCGTTGTTCTGCATCCGAGAAGAAGTGACGCAAATCATCTTGGTGCTGTTTTAAGCCTCCTCAGGGCTCTAGACTAACTTTTTGCACTGGTGCGCCTACCTTTTTTCCTTAGGTGCACCAGCACAAAAGTTAGGTTCACCCAAATTTTCGACCGCATCGCATTTAACACCGCAGTTTTACCAGTTCACTTTTTTTTTAAATCACTGTCCATATAGGCAGAATTGACTTGTAAATGATTAACTAACAATCTGCTCAACATAAAGTTCTTTATTTGAAGCACAATTCTACAAGAAAGGTAACTTACTGAAAAAGTGTTGGTGCTTAAAGTGCTTCACTGAACTGAAATTTAAACTTAAAACATCTCAAGATAAATGGACCAGGGCTTGACATAACCTGGGAGGTTGATGGCTCAGTGTCAGAGCATTGCTTATGATTTTCGGACGGATCAGGCCTTAACTTACCATTATTCACAAAAAAGTTGTCAATCGTTCTGTTCATTTTCTCTCATCATCTACATCCACTCTGTTTAACTGATGGGCCTATAGGCTCCTCCCCTCTCTGTCTGACTGCAGCACACGCATTTTCACACGTACACACCAGAGGTTGCACTAGACTTTTTTATTGTCCGTTATTTTGACTGACAGGCTCGTAAAAAATCCGTCATCTATTATTACCCGTCACTATGGTGCAAGGTGGCGTTAGGTGGTAATTAGTATGTTCGTGACATCATCACACTGTACTTGCGTCTCGTATTTTAATACAACTGAATGCCCAATAAAGCCGTTGTTGTTTATATTCATCTATATATTTAATGTTTTAATGTTTATGTTCATATGTGATTCGATCTGTGAAAACCCAACACATGGTGCAAATTTATATATTACAGTTTTTGATACCATATTCAAGCCCTTTCCAAATCAGTTTTTATATTGCTCATACCTTGTGTATGTAACAAAAGTTATGGCTGAGGTCGGCTGAAGCGCTAGGATTTTCAGGAATGGAATTTGGAGGAAAGCGGGTTTAAAGTGATGTAAATAAAAACACAACAGTCCAGTATCACAAGTAAAAGTCACTTTAGAGTAGTAAAAGACTTACTCTAATCACAATTTAGTAAAAACAATTTCCTAGTGTTGAAGTCTATAAAAACACTGTACAAAACCGTTTGAATAAAACGAAAGTAAGGAAAATGGTGCGGGCACACTTAAAGAACGAGAGCTCTGCCATTATCACTACACAAGGACACTAGCAAACATTACGGACAACAACTCATAAGCAGTAAAGCAAGTTTTACATTGTTTATCATGTGCATAGTGTCTGGACTTTTGATCATCCCTTGTATGTTTTGCGATCGGATAACTCCCGGTGCTGCAGACGGGGAGCTCTGTCATCTCACGAAAACATTGTATAAAAAACCTTGCATGCCGTAGTTTACACAGGATTGGCTGGAAATGTGCATTGATACTCCTCATTCTTCATGTTATGTGGTTTACTTTGATAGGTGAACTGTCTTTCCCGCGTCCCAGCGCAACATCCGACGGGTTTTCCCAGATCGCATCACATATGTCTAGTCAGTAACAATGACCGGTGAAAACACGCACGTCCCTTCGCGAGCATATCACGCTCTAATGAAGGCAAACGAGTTACAAATTGCCCTCATTGTAATCGTCAAAATGACGGATGGACGGCCTTCAGATTTATCTGTCACTGGTAAAAAAAAATCTGTCAATGACAGAGAATTTTCATTTAACGCAACCTCTGGTACACACACGTACAGGAAAATCTGGACCACGGCCAATCAGAGGGGGTCCGCCCTTCACTATCTCTGATTGGTTTAGACCACGATATGGGCCTGTGTGTCTGTTGTTGAGTCACAGGGAGACTTTCAGAGTCGCAGAGACTTTTTTTCTCCCTCAAACGGCTGGTTGCACCGGTGCAACCTCAGATTTTTTTTAGTCGCACCATTGAGAAATAAGGTCGCACTCTAGAGCCCTGCTCCTAAGATGTTTTTTACTCAAATTCAGTCATTTTTGTCACCAATTGACATTATTGTCTATGTTTCCCTCAAAAGCAGAAAGGATTGTTTACAGTGCGCAGAGTTTCTGTGACTGTACACGGCTTGTGATATGAGGCAAGCGCTGTTCAGTTTTTGATTGGCTGTTTGTTGCCAAGCGTCTGGACGTATCATTCTACCCCCACTTCGTTTTACATTGCACACGTTCGGCACCGCAATCTGGGGTTAACCCTGCAAAAGCGGTGCTAATCCTGCTTCGGAATCAGGTTGTCTACGAGTCATTTGGCAGTGGGTCTCTCACAAACTTGCGGTGCGTGTCGGAACAGGGAGGGCCCATGTCGGGCCTCTCCCCAGCGCCGCAGGAAACTCGATAGGCCAGGGATAGCCGGGGGCCCATCCCCCGGCGGAGATCCTGACGCGACGGGCCGCCGGCTATCCCTGGCCTATCGAGTTTCCTGCGGTGCTGCGGTATCGCTGCCTTCAGGATGGATTCCGACTTAGAGGCGTTCAGTTATAATCCCGTAGACGGTAGCCTTTTGCCAGTGGCTCCTCAGCCAAGGGCAGGAACCAAATGTCTGAACCTGCGGTTCCTCTCGTACTGAGCAGGATTACTGTCGCAACAACACTGCATCAGTAGGGTAAAACTAACCTGTCCCACGACGGTCACAGACTTTGCATGGCACAGCCAGTTTGTGTACTGTCATAGAAAAAAAGATGTCTGAACTTTAGAGATATGGCATGACATGGCGCTGCGTGTCCGTAGGGCAGGGTATCCAACCCTGCTCGTGGTGAGCTACGGTCCTGAAGATTTCAGCTATATCCCCAATCAAACACAACTGAAGCAGCTAATCAAGGTGTTCAGGGGATGCTTGATAATTACAAACAGGTGTATTGTAACAAGGTTGGAGCTGTAGTCTGCAGGACGGTAGCTCTCCAGGAGCAGTTTTGGAGACCCCTGCCATTGGGCGACCCTCTAAGAGTTTGACCTGAAGGTGATCATTGGGCATAAGTGAACTCAGTCGTCTCTGCTAGATAAGCCACAAAACACATTAAACTCTTCATTCAGTTACATTGAGACACACATTGGAAATCAAATGTTTCAAGTCATCTTTTTAATAGCAGAATTGAATTAGCATTTAATTGACACACACTTGGTTTTGCTGTCACATGAATACTGCAGCTGTTGATTTGATTTGTTTTGTTTTACTAAATGAAATAAAATGAACAAATCTAAGCAAAGTAACACATTTGAAAAGCATAAAAAAATGAAGAAGATGAAATTATTTCAACAGAATGTCAGGACACAAGTATACATTCAGTGATGCTTATATTATCACTTTTGTGTTTAGTGTGCACAAGATGATAAAGGGTCTATCAGATGTGAAACGTCTCCTCCGTCCACACCATCTTTTATGAGACTCCATAGAGGAGCACAGCACACATCCAGTCATGAGGACATCAGAAGGTAAGACACATTCCTCATGACTATACCGTGATCTTCAAATAAATGGAGAGTTTCACAAACATTTTTAAATTTCAAAGTTATAGTACATCAAGCGTTTTAGATTGTCATGTCCGCAAGCTGAATCTTAGTGCAAAGATTGGTAGTATCTAAAACGTATCCCATTGGTCAATGACCAGTGGAAGTTACCTGATTGGCTTGAGTAGAAAGTGGGCGGAGTCTATTTGTAGATCGTGTAAACGTCTTGATCTTGGAAATGTTTCCACAAATGAATGCCATTAAAGTATATTTGTCAATATTTTAATTTGCAAATCTCATTTTATTTATTTGTGAATTAAATTCCTTTTTGTGAAACAACTATAGCAATGTTTGCTTTTGATGCATTTGAGATGATATGTTCTGTATTTATGTATCATTTATTTGTGTATCATAGTATATTTATCAGAATTAAGCAACAGTTCTGACCCTGTAATACAAACAAACAAACTGATGTTGTGTGTGTGTGTGTGTGTGTGTGTGTGTGTGTGTGTGTGTGTGTGTGTGTGTGTGTGTGTGTGTGCGTGTGCGTGTGTATAGTGTTGGGTTGCATGACGGTCAGTCAAGTAATCCCAGCAGCAGCAACAGCAGTCAGGATTCACTCAACAAAGGTGCAAAAAAGAAAAGCATCAAGTCCTCCATTGGGCGACTGTTTGCAAAGAAAGAGAAGACCCGACCCAGTCCTGTGACTAAAGAGACGTCCAACCCAGGTGTGCTTTCTTCCATTCACCCTCGATCCATCTGATAACTCACCACTGTCATCCGTTTGTCCTTGATCCATCCGGTAACTGACCGGCGTCATCCGTTCATCCTCGATCCTACCGCTAACTCACTGCCATCATCCTTTATCCTCGATCCAACCACTAACTCACAGCCGTCATCTGTTCATCCTCAATCCAACCGCCAACTCACAGCCGTCATCTGTTCATCCTCAATCTAACAGTAACTCACAGCCGTCATCTGTTCATCCTCGATCCAACCACTATCTCACCGCCGTCATCCGTTCATCCTCGATCCAACCGCTAACTCACCGCCATCATCCTCGATCCAACCGCTAACTCACCGCCATCATCCTCGATCCAACCGCTAACTCACCGCCATCATCCTCGATCCAACCGCTAACTCAAAGCCGTCATCCGTTCATCCTCGATACATACGGTAACTCACCGCCATCATCTGTTCATCCTCGATCCAACCGCGAACTCACAGCGTCATCTGTTCATCCTCGATCTAACAGTAACTCACAGCGTCATCTGTTCATCCTCGATCTAACAGTAACTCACAGCGTCATCTGTTCATCCTCGATCTAACAGTAACTCACAGCCGTCATCTGTTCATCCTCGATCTAACAGTAACTCACAGCCGTCATCTGTTCATCCTCGATCTAACAGTAACTCACAGCCGTCATCTGTTCATCCTCGATCTAACAGTAACTCACAGCCGTCATCTGTTCATCCTCGATCTAACAGTAACTCACAGCCGTCATCTGTTCATCCTCGATCTAACAGTAACTCACAGCCGTCATCTGTTCATCCTCGATCTAACAGTAACTCACAGCCGTCATCTGTTCATCCTCGATCTAACAGTAACTCACAGCCGTCATCTGTTCATCCTCGATCTAACAGTAACTCACAGCCGTCATCTGTTCATCCTCGATCTAACAGTAACTCACAGCCGTCATCTGTTCATCCTCGATCTAACAGTAACTCACAGCCGTCATCTGTTCATCCTCGATCTAACAGTAACTCACAGCCGTCATCTGTTCATCCTCGATCTAACAGTAACTCACAGCCGTCATCTGTTCATCCTCGATCTAACAGTAACTCACAGCCGTCATCTGTTCATCCTCGATCTAACAGTAACTCACAGCCGTCATCTGTTCATCCTCGATCTAACAGTAACTCACAGCCGTCATCTGTTCATCCTCGATCTAACAGTAACTCACAGCCGTCATCTGTTCATCCTCGATCTAACAGTAACTCACAGCCGTCATCTGTTCATCCTCGATCTAACAGTAACTCACAGCCGTCATCTGTTCATCCTCGATCTAACAGTAACTCACAGCCGTCATCTGTTCATCCTCGATCTAACAGTAACTCACAGCCGTCATCTGTTCATCCTCGATCTAACAGTAACTCACAGCCGTCATCTGTTCATCCTCGATCTAACAGTAACTCACAGCCGTCATCTCTTCATCCTCAATCTAACAGTAACTCACAGCCGTCATCTGTTTGTCCTCGATCCAAACAATAATTCAATTTTAATTTATTTAAGATGACCAATATCACAAACAAGTCTGTGCATCCTAACTTTCAAATGCTGTATTGTGTTTATGTAATAACAGGTGGTTTATCTGATGGAGGAGGATCTCAGGACTCCATGACACTTAACAAACTCACTGGACCTGCAGAGAAGAGCAGAAAACTGCAGAAGAAGTGAGTCAATAATGCATCACACTACACTAGAGCCACCAGACACTTCTATGGTAGGAACTAGGGATGTTCATTTTGGTTAATTTCCCTAACCAACACTCGTTATCTGTACATTAAATGTTAATTGATATGATTTTAACATTAAACATTTAAAATAAATATTTGCCACGTCTCATTTTGAAGGATGCATTCTCCAGAGGTCGCATTTGTCAGCCGCATATGCCTTCAAATGTGATATCGGAGGGTTCAGACTTCGAAATGTGACCCGTTAAAAATACATACTTTTTTCACAGATTTATTTTAACGTGCAAACAGCTGTATACAGAGTAGATCAACAACAGTACATGGATTCACACATTATACAATTTTTATGAACCTGCAGCATTCTGGACAATGGAGAAAAACTAAAATAATATAAATGAAAAGCATAAAATAAACAGGCAATAAATCACTTAACAAATTAAGGCCAAACAAAAACTCAGAAGAACCGGCAACGTTTTTTTGTCAAGTCAATATAGCAGGCCTACCTCGATACAAAGCTTGCCTAGGTTATTTAAAAAGTAACATGTTTACATGTTTTTGGGACAGTCTGGAGCCTGTTGACAGTTAGACCTGTCTATGTTGTAAAGAAAACCCCTTTGTGCTAAGGTTTTTTTTTAGCTACGCCCCTTAGCTGTTATAAAATGCACTGTAACCTACTGCTTTGTGGGGCTTATTGCTTTATTTTAATAGCATTATGAGGGTGTATGTTAACATAGTAATTAGGAAGCTAAAGTTAGAGCTGCTGGCTAGTGGCTGTTGTTGTTTGTCTATGAACTATGAAAATAAAATCCTCAACAAAACATCGATCTTGAGGTTTCTTTTAAACATTTTGCATTGAGATGTTTCCCACTGTCACAGCTGATCCTGATTGGTCCTCTTGTGTGCGGTCAAAGTGCTGATTGGCTCTTCGAACCTTATAGAACCAGATTATAAATCGATTTTGTTTTCCCAAAATGTACACATTTAAAAAAATAACGAATAGCTCAGTTTTGACAAAACTTTTAGATAGAAACGTATAATTCTAAGGCGACGACTTGTCCAGTTTCG
This sequence comes from Triplophysa rosa, assembly GCF_024868665.1. Classification (NCBI taxonomy): domain Eukaryota; kingdom Metazoa; phylum Chordata; class Actinopteri; order Cypriniformes; family Nemacheilidae; genus Triplophysa; species Triplophysa rosa. Next base: position 416,402 of record NC_079901.1, read on the forward strand.
TCAAGTGGTTTGCGTGAATTTGAATCTGTCTTGAAAATGTTTCGGAGGGCATTTACACCTTACACGCATGTTAACACATGTATAGCATATTTCTCTTTCACCATGCAGCAAACAAAAAAAATGATGTGTATTATTTAAAAACGTATTATTAAACCTAATATTTATATATTTATTTATAAACATACCTTTTAAGCGGTGTAACTGATTTTTAAGGTTACTCTAAGGTTGAGTAAATAATGAGCTGTTTCTTTAAATGTGAAGTGATGGGTGTATTGCTGTTTGTGGAATGGCCAGTAAAGTTTCATGCTGCTGTTGTTTTTTTACACTGGTAAAACATATCAAACACATTTAATGTCTCATTAACTTCAGCAGTCATCTGTCATCTCATTCTGTGTTTTTTCCCTTTCTCATTTCACCCCTTTGTGTCATTTTTAGCCCCAAATCCGGGTAAGTGTGTTAAAAGTGTGCCCAGCATGAATGTGATGAAGCACGTTTGTTTGAACTCTACTAACCTCCTCTGACAAGATTCACTGGGAAGCCTCTAAATTGGGACATTTTTATATTGTTTAACCACAGATACAGAAAAGGCCACTTGTATGTATGAAGTGTGCATAGATGAAATCCTCATATTTGGAGGTTTAATCCAGTCCCCCCTAAAATTCACACTGTGGGTCCCCGTCCCGCCCAATTTGAACATAAAACATCATATGTGACTATATATGGGTTTATTTGACTGACGGTAGGGTGTTAAAATCAGCTGCAGAGTTGAACACTGTCCTGTAGAGTTTCCCATCAAGTCTATGAAATTATTCAAGCATTACACACCTTGTTTATTGGCTAACACTACGTTGTCTTTGACCTTTCTCTCTTGTCTATTTTAAACTTGTTTGATAACTACTTGGTTTTCTACACAGAAGCATGTTGTGTTGCTGGTTGTTGAAATATCTTGTTTATACACTAGAATGAGGGTTTCTTGTGGTTTCAGACATGAGTTACTGGAGGAGGCTTGTCGGCAGGGTTTGCCCTTTGCTCAATGGGATGGACCCACTGTTGTGGTGTGGCTTGAGGTATGTTTCACGTGTGATGAAAGCACAGCTACAGGCCTGTCCAATGAGATTACAAGTGTATTTTCAATGGATTCATCAAATGAAGAGTTTGGTTCCAAAATGCGATAAACGCCATTTAAAAGTAGTTTCCGCCCAAATCAGTATTATATCAGGTCGGTATTGAAAAGTCACTTTTTCATTTTACACAAAATGCGATATCCGCCGTGTTATTCTGTCATGTTTTCTCCCTTTCTTTCCAAACCGCAGTATACGCCAGTCTCACTTCTCTGCAGAATGCGATATATCCGCTCAACCAATCACAGCTCAGCATTCCACGTGCTGTAAACAGTAATGGCAGCGCTCTGAATACGGTCGGCTCCTAGTTTCCCTGATCTACTTTGTACGTTGTGTTCAACAAACGAACACAAAAAAATTATAATTTAGACGGCATTGATGAACCTGTGCTGGTTTCTGCGGTGGGGAAGAAACGTAGGCCATCGAAATCTAATCATTTACATGAGGAGATTAAGAAGATGAGACACTAATTTATAGCGTTAAAAAGATGACCTGTTGAATTCATTTCAGGAGCGATGACTGACTGAATGTGATTTAGTCCAGTGCCTGTATGTAAGATTAGTATTGTATTGAGTTCAACTCACTTTGTTGTGTATTTTCAACAGTTTCAATATGAAAAATAACTTTTATATTGATTCAATGGATTTATTGCATTTAAAAAAAATTATGGATTTATTGCATTTTGGGGGAAAAAATGATCAGTTTTTATAATAAATCTTTTAAAATCAAAATCTGCATTTGAATTTTTGATGTTACTAGAACCTAAAGATGCTATGTGAAACTTTGAAACAGAAAATAGTGGTTTTCATCTCGCCACTTTCTTTGTAAAGAAACACATTTTTACTCAAATGAATCAAAATGGATTTATAGTGTTTTGGAACCAAACTCTTCAAATACAGTCGGGTCATTCTGTGTCAACTCAACTTTTTTTTTATTATTCTTTTTTTTGGGTGCAAACTATACTAAAATTATGAACACATGGTTGAATATTTACAGAGTAAATGATGTCAAAATGACAATTTTCACTGAAACATTTGGAGCCACATTACTGGTGGATGAAAAATAATTTTATAAAAAGATCAGGTCAGCATCATTGTTTTATTTTCGCACAGAAATACTAAATCTATTAGTAGAATGTGTTGACTTTAGCAATCCTTGTTAAATTACATGCCAATGGTTACAGTTTTTATTTCTTTTTTCCAATGTTTGCTTTTAACATTCTGTTTTACAACAAACTTGTGTTCTGATTAGTGCTATCAATAGATTAAAAAGATTAATCTGATTAATCACACATTTTTCTGTTATTAATCACACATAACATTAATGTTTTTAAATATACTTTTACATTCTAATAATTTCACATTTAATCTCTAAATTATGAATGAATTTTATGAATGAAAGCCAACATTCTGATATTAGTACTGCAACTGATGTCTCCAATAAATTGATAATTTTTTCTTTATTTGAACACTGAAGGTGGGGTGTCCGATTTCCGAATTGCGCTTGTTTAGACGAAGTCGGGCTGAGTACCAAAACAACCTTGTAGCCAATCAGCAGTAAGGTGCACAGTGCACAGGACGGACATTAGTTGAGCCGAGCGCTGACGAAAGCGAAAGATGGGGTAGGGGTGTGTTTGTTTTGGTGATTTGAACATCAACAACGGCTAAGAGAAATCAGACACCCTGCCTTTAAATACAGCCGTTTAACACTGAAGTACAGTACTGAGAGCTCTCATGTCTAACAGGGAGGAAAATACAGAAATTGAATCAAGTTTTCAAACACTTTACAGTATTTAATGCTAAATTCTAAATTAAATACAGAGTTAAAGCTACAAAACACTCTTTTCTTTTGTTCTTTGATGAACATTAATGACAGGAGTCACAGCTGCAGGTTTAAGAGCGCGGCCCCTTTAAGAGCTGCCGCTCTACGCAGATCTGACGCGCTTTCACATTCCACAACTCTTTGCATTCATTCAGGATTTTATTTAACACGTTGAAGTCTGTGCTTATGAAAATGCTAGACAAAATGGGCTTTCGGTCATAATCTTGTATGGTTTTCTTCATTCAAGCACGAAAGAGAAGTTGATATTGATGCTGTGCTGTCTGACAGAGATTGACTGACGCAGCCTTTAGCCCGTGACTGTGAACACCAGACGCGACCGCTGTCGTGTTGTGCCGCGTCCCTCAGCCAGAAGCCGTCCATCTACACTGAGCGCTTCAAAGCAACTGTTTTAAATCGCACTTAAATGGTTTAAAGGCCTTTACATGAAGAAGAGTGTGATTATATAATGTAACGCTAGACAAAGGATGACAAAACAAACGGATGCTGCGTTAAATGCGTCACATATTTTGAACATGTTAATTTGAAAAAACGAATCGCCCGCGTTAACGTTTTAACGTTGACAGCCCTTGTTCTGACATATTCATCTTTAGCCTTAGTTCACTCAAACAATGACAATTCTGTCATGAATTACTCACTCTTGAGTCGTTTCACAGCCGTAAGACCTTTTTTAATCTTCGGAAGACAAATGCGGATGCAAATTTGAGTGACTTGATTGACCAATTTCACAGCGGATCATGTTCGCCGATCACACTCACAAATCCACAGAGGAAACGAAACGTGTCTGCTGAGCAAACGAGACAGAATTTTCATTTTCGGGTGAACTATGGCTTTAATGGGATCTGACTACTGCAGCCGAATACTCCTGGAAGGGATTTGCAGTGTGGAGCAGGTGTAGGCAGTGTTGGGCAGTAGCGACGCTTCTAACTTAACTACATTTTTCTTTAGCTTGATGGTAGTTAGGATACTTTTAAAACATTGTAGCTTTTCCGGTAGTTAAATACTTCTACAAGCGAGCAAGTTTGCATTACTGCCATCAATTGTTCTGTAACGCATCTTGTGGCTTGCGCACAGTTCTCAGAGAGCGTCTGATGATTACGTGAATGTGCAGAAGTAAACTCGACACACACATGCATCCAGGCATGGCGGCAGATTCAGAATCGGAAGATGTACAGATTAATTGCCCATGGCTTTATTTGTCCCAGTTCATGTCTCTTAAAGAAGAAAACAGTAATGGTTACACGTTTGTATGTAATTTGTGCAAACCAGAAAATAAAAGGCTGTTTGCATCGAAGACTTCAAGCACAAATTTAAGGAAACACATACAGGTGAGTTATAGCCATTTTAAATCTAATAATTATCCGGTTTTATTAAAGCAATAAGACCCGAGAAGCAGTGGGTTACAGTGCATTTTATAACAGCCAAAGCACTTATTGCTTTTATGAAACTTATTCCATATGCGTAGCAAGGTTTCATAAAATAAAGTAAATGAAGTGATATTTAGGCTATGTAATGCGGTCAGCCATTATAAAATGGGCAGTATTTTACAACATCTCAGCCAATCAGAATCGAGGACCAGCACTGACCGTTTTATAAGGCATTTTATATATTAAATGCCTGTTTAATTGCAATGATGAATCCTTATTTACCATTAATTACATAGACTACAACAACCCGCCCATTTCAAATCCGTCCCGCAACAGTTTTCTAATGAACCTAACATTGTGCCAGGCCCATTACTTTGGCAAAACGTCTGCCAATCGAACAGACAAACCTAATCACAATATAACAAGTGTGTTCATCAAACAGTAACGGCCAAGAATTAATCATCAACTTAACAAGTGGCCCTAATTTTGAGAATGTGTTGATTGCAAAAACAAGTTTTGAATATGAATGTTTAGTGTTTAGCCTTTAATATTTAATCGACTATCAAATGCTATGCATCATTTAATGTTAAACAAAGGTCGTAAAAAATGCAGACACAATAAAAAACGCTCTTCCAGCTTGGCCATGTGCCCTTTGCTAAATATACAAG